>NW_008669534.1:0-10052 GCF_000695815.1 Acanthisitta chloris
TCTTTTGACCTGCTGCCGACACTCCTTCGGATGCAGCACAGGATTCGATTGGCTTTCTGAGCTGCTAGCATATATTGAGAAGAAGAATGTGTGGAAATCCACTTACAGGATACAGTCAAGAATGTGTGGAAATCCACTGACAGGAGACAGTCAAGTTTAATATGATAGATAGATAAGATATAGATTGAGAGAACCGGAGTCTAAGGATGGGTTTTAATCTGTGGAGGTATGACATGAAATAGAAGGCACTTGATAAAAATAAAGCAATGCAATTGCTAATTGAACTGGTTTGAGGCTTATAGATAGAGTAAACCTGTACAGATTTCAGAAAAAAAACCAAAACCAAACAAACCAAAATAAACCATAAACTTAACAAAAGGTTTTCTCAACAATCTCTGAATTGGAAACCTCAGTAAAGAAGGAAATTGTATTGATTCGGTTCAAGCCAGATAAGACCATATTCTTGTTTAGTCAACAAGAAGAATACTCACTACTAGGCTGAAAATGAATAGTGTTTCAAAGATGCCACTTTAAATAATGGGAAATGAATAGGATTCACGTACTTATTGCAAGTTCCACTTAACCAAGTTAATTACAGGGATCAGCATTTCTACCAAGTCCAGAATAAATGCAAGGCTTCTGTTTGTGCTTTCATGTTCTCAGGATTATGCGGGCTGTTTCAGCTTCACAGACATTATTCCTGCTTCTCCAATCGCACCTGTCAGAGCTTTGAACACCCTCCAACTGTTACCCAATCCACATCCTCACCCCTGAGGTGAAGCTGTGATTCTGAGGCAAGGATTGCCACCATGTTAAGTATGGTGGGAGTCCTAGGAACAGTCATATGCAACAGATATGGGTCTCTTACAAAGATACTGGAAACACAAGACAGAAAGTTTGCACTCTTCCTGCCCACCATTTTGGATATATACATATATATTCTCTCCCTAAGCAATTAGTGCAGGTCATCATTGGGCACAGGACAAGGCTGACTGTTGCCTTGACACAATACAGTCCTTCTCATGCTCCTTTTCTCAGTTACCAAAGCTTCACTGATAGTTTCACATCAGGTACCCGCCCCAGAAACAACAGAAAAACATCCATAATCAGCTCCACTCTTTGCAGAAAGGGGTGTTAAAACTGTGGCCTGGGGTAAAGAACGGAAAAGCATTGGAAACAATTTCCAAAACTGTCTGAGTGGAGACTCCCTGCCCCAAAGTACTGCTAGTGGAAAAAGGATTAGTTTTCCCTTTGTTATGCTAATGGCAGGAGCTGTTGCCATCAGCCTCCATTTCCCCACAGGGAAGAGGAGAGACCGGGAGGATCCACTAAGGATTGCCCTGGAAAGTTGGTATTGCTGCTTACCTTTTCTCAGATGCTCCCCAGTCTGTACTATGGAATACTTGTAATTTTTGTCAGACCATGAGAGATCTGTGCAACAGCAAGGCTTATCATTTCCTTATTGCTTTTAGAAGTTAGGGTTGTGATTTTTCAACTAGTCCCATAAATTATTAAATAAGCTAACTGAGATGCTATCTTCTACTTCAATCAACTTTCATCTCAGTGACTGGCAGAAATTCCCTGAGCTACATAAACCGCAGAGCACTCAGGGCATGGGACACTGTTCTATGATCTGTCACTTACCAGAAGTTTAAATCTTGTGGGGGTCAGTTCAGTTTCATTGCTTTCTCAGAGCTCAAAAGCAGATTCACTTATATCCAAATGTCAGAACTTACAATCTAAATGCTGTTCTCCAGGCTGTTTTGCCAGGGCAGGCTTTTTAAAGAGTCTAATAGCAGGAGTTAAAAAAACGAGCCCCAAATGCCCAAACCTATCCCTCTGAAGGCCCCCATAAAATAACCCTAGCAGAGCTCCACCTCCTAGCCTGAGGGCTGCCAACTGAGAGACTGGGAGCTGTGCTAATCCCTAATTAAACTTAATCTACACTAGAGGTTTGTTGATTTAACTAGATAGGTAGAGTGATGCTGACAGATCAGTCCTAGCATAGGCATAGCTGTAAGAGGGGGAAAAAAGCCTTCAAGAGCATAATTGATAGCAGCTGGTGAGCAAAGGAAACTCTGACTATAGAAAGCAGAGGTTTCTTACACTTGTGCAGTGGTATCAGTGCAGTGGGCAAGTCACCTGTGGGACAACTACAGACCTCAGGTCCTGCTCTCCTGCACCTGTGGCTGCTTTGGAGAAAACCTAAGAGTTCAGACTGAAGGAGGGGAAGTTTAGGTTAGATATTAGAAAAGCATTTTTTACTCTAAGGGTGGTGAGACACTGGCACAGGTTGCCCAGGGACGTGGTGGTTGCCCCAGCCCTGGCAGTGGTCCAGGCCAGGCTGGATGAGGCCTTGAGCAACCTGATCTAGTGAGGAGGTGTCCCTGCCCATGTCAGGGAGTTGGGACTGTATGATCTGTAAGGTCCATTCCAACACTTAAATTCTATGGTTCTGTGATTCTATGTTTACATGCTTGAACCAGCCCAGCAACATGCAGCTGTTTAGGCCATGGTGGCGTATCAGCTGCTGCAGTAGATGCTGCTACTGTGAACTGGAGAGCAGATAATCTGCCTAAGCCTGCTCTGGTTGAACCCCTCCTAGGTTCCCCACTGTACAAGTACATTGCTATTTATATATATAAGCACAAATATGTATAAGTACATATGTATAGATGACCATTCAAATTTTGGCTGTTGAACACACTGATAAAGAAAGATGTGATTTTTGCTGACATGGCTGCACCAGTAAAAGCTTGTAAGCTTAACCAGTGTGCAGGAATTTTGCCATCCTATTTCTAGAGATATCAGCTTGAGAAAAGGAGATAAATTGCCAAACATGAAACCTGCAATAAAACAATTTTTCTCTCTTCTTCACTCTTGAAGAATCAAGACACATTATTATCTGCTCTGAAAAAAAAAAAAAAAATTACTGCTTTCACAGTCGCTGTGGATCCCAGGCAGAAAGTGAATACTTAATCACAAACTCTTATCTTTCTATTCCTTGGGACTGGAATCTCACAGGATGGCCTTGAGCAGGTCCCAGATGCAACCCATCTCTTCTTCATATTGTTCTGATGGTGAATCTGTTTCTAAAATGGGTTATTCATGTAGAACAGTTATTTTAACATTCTCACAGGGACTGCACATCCAAAGGGAGAAATGTTTCCCATTTCGGGGGCCATAGCTTCTCATATAACAAAAAGTAGTAAAAAAGTGTCACTGACATTAGCAGATTTAAAAATATTGTTTCATTGGCTGATATATCAACCTTAGAAAATACCCTTGTCTTTTTGTCAATTTGAGGAATAGACATTATTTAAAAAGTAGTTTCATGAGCATCAACATGAAATAATCTGGAAAACATAAATATAATAAATGACCTTTTTAATAATCTGGTCTCAATGGAAAGCCTGTAGAGAGTAGAAATCTCTTCCTAAAAAAAAATAATCAGGTCATTGCTCTAATTAAATCTGACACAGACACAAAGGCATGCATACAAACCCTGCACTTAATGAAGATCAATTTTGCACCTCCAACATACTGCTAAAAGATTACACTACATCGAATTAAGGCCTTTGAACACTCCTATTTAAATCTGAAATTTATGCAACACATCTTCTGAGGTATAGCCATGGATCTGGTTTATACAAATGCAGAGTGAGGACTGATTCCTTGCACTTCTAGACTAACTTGAGGCATTTAGCTTTGATCTTCGTTGATGTCAAGATGGAGCAATTCCTATCATTAGATACCAGAGGGAATTTAGTCTTGGGGAGTCACAGTGTCTCAGACGTGCTGCAGGGAAAATCAATTAAAGAAATGTGATACCTTCTCATCCATGGGAAGGGGACAGCAATAGCAGCAACAAAACAAGGATTTTCCCCAAGGGTGTGAGTGAGAAGCTGGGGGCAGTGGAGGAGCACAGTTTGTGTCTGAGCATCTGATTGGGACTTCAGTTCTAGGCATGGTCTACATGGGTCATCCAAGGGAAGACAGCTCTTAGTCAGCTGTAATGCAGCTCCAAACACATAAATGCTATACTAACTAAAGTTGAGTGTAGTCTGGATTTTGGCAGTAATGGTAAAAGTACAACTGCAGGTTCCCTGCTGAAAAAAGTCAGGAAACAGGACTGGAGAGTGAGTCAAGTGTACATCCACACCTGCAGATCAGCAGTCGACTTGAATAAAGCCGAAAGTGGTTGCAACAGATCACATCTCCTGAGAGCAGAGTGAGAACAAAAGGAGAAAACCACAATCAGAGAAGGAACTGTGAATGTGCAGTGGCCTTCACTGTTCCTCACAGTTACTGTGTGAATTAGTGGATGACCTCTATTTTGCAACTGGGACATCAAAGGCTCCAAAGCCAGATGCTATTTAAAAGCTGAGAAATTCCCTTCATTGTTACTATAAAAGGACTGGCACACATGTTTTATGAAGGATTTCAAATTGGTCATAAGAAAAGGAAAAAAATGCCTTCAACACTAGTCTTCTACTCCAAACACCTCTGTTTAAATATCTCAAATTAGATTTTGTAGGAAAAAAGGTACTGGCACACTCATAACCCAACATACTTTCCATTATAAACTCATTTCTAGTGTAAACTCTGAGTGTATAAGCTATAAATAGCACCTTGACTACAACACAGACTTTCCTTGTGTGCTCTGAGTTCAGGAACAATATTTGGTCTTCAGCTGATTTCTTTCTCTGTAATTCTTCATCATTTCTACCAATTATTTGCTATTTATTTACCTTTTAATAAAGTTTTATAAGGAATTTTTTTTCTGAACTTATTATTTTTCAGACTGGGGATAAAAGTTGTTTTTGCAGTGAAAGGCTTCACAATTGCTGCTCCCTGCTGTGCCATGGCATAACAAGCAGCAAATCCCAGGAAGAAAGCACATCCAGGACTATGGTTCAGTATCCAACCTCTCTGTGCTCACTTCTAACTTTTGTAGCTGTTAAGCACCTCCACTCTGTCAGCCAATTGAGATTTTACCATAGTAATATTTTTTTACCTTTCCTCAGAAGCTTTCATACCCTTCATGAAAAGTTTTAAACATTTTCCACTACACCTGTGTGCTCACCTTCAGCTTCAAAATTCTCCTTTCCTGGTAAGAATACAGGAGAATAAAATCTAACTACGTAGCGTTCATGAGGACATCTAGAAATAGATCCTCTAGATGTTCTAAAACACCAAGGATAATGCTACTGCCTGAAAAAATACCCCCAAAACTCATGAAAGACAAACTCACCAAACAAAACCAAATCAAAATCAAACACCACCAAATCAAAACCAAACAACAAAAAAACCCCACAAAAAAAACCACAAAAAAACCCCCACAAAACTAAGGAACACCTTTCTGAAGCATGTGAAGATATTTGAGACTGTTAGTTTTTAATGCTTTACAAGAATAAGAAGAAGACAGTAATAACGGTGCAGGCCCAGCTTGCATTTTGCTGGCCACTAGAAAAAAAGGAAAAGTGACCTAACTTTCGGCATTGGTAGTGGGTACTGTCAAAGAAAAATACTGTTTGCTTTTTATCTTGTAAGAGGAGTGGCTAAACAACAACAATAGTTCTTGGTCACTGAAGGAAAGTCATTAATTTCACAGCTTACTGTAGTGATATGCTATAAATCCAAGAAACATTTCCAGCACTGCAAGGTAGCTGAGGAAATATCCTGACTTGAAAATGGTTTCTGGCAAAGTGTTCCTTGCTGCTCTGTTCCTTGAGTCTCATGACAATTCTGTGCAATGCCTCTGAGCAGTGCACAGGACACAGTCATTGCACAGACTCTGCAAGTCGAGTCTCTCGCCATCTGTATATATTGGCGTGTTTAGGACTCTCTGTGTAAGGGATGTGTACAAGAAAAAGCCACAAGATTTCTCTTTGCTTTGAAACTGCTGAATGTGTTCCAGAACATAAGTTTGTATTTAAAACAAAAAATAAATAATAATTTTAACTTCACATCCACTTAGATCAAATGACTTCATGCTAGTTTCCATCTATGTTACACAATTTAAGATGTAAGGATAAAAGTGATTTGCAAGAACTACATATTATCATTTTTTCTGAAGAAAACTCTCTGAATATGAGCCTGTGGCAAGAAGCTCCATGGCTCCCAGAGGAACCTGCAGTATTCTGCTTGAAAGAATAATTCTCAGAGAGGCTCACAGCTCCTATTTATTTCAAGGAAGTATAATGTCAGAAGTGTGGCAATTGCAATTTAAATACACCACAGTTCATGTTTTCATGGGTAATAGCTTTAGCAGAAATACTCTGCTGGTTCATCTGAGTCAACTACTGTGAACAGGTGGAGAGACTCACAGGATCATAGAATCATGGAATAGTTTTGCTTGGAAGGGACCTTAAAAATCATATCATCCCATTTCCTGCCATGGGCAGGGACACTTTCCACTAGCCCAATTGCTCCAAGCCCCATCCAACCTGGATCTGAACACTTCCTGGAATGGAGCAGCCATAGCTTCTCTGGGCAACATGTGCCAGTACCTCACCACCCTCACATACAAATTGCTGAGTGATACAGGGTTAAACCTCAGGTCCTTTTATGTGCCACTTCTGCCGCACTGCCACGGTATGTATCATATCTACCCTTAACAGGGATAGGATCAGATATATGCTTCCGAAAACATCTTTTTCTGCTGTACGTCCAGGCTCATGTTGGCTTTCCTGAAACTCTAAGTTCAGAAATGTCTTCTCCCACATGCAAAAATCTTGAATACCCTAAACCATCTGAAATCTCTTGCATCTTCTCATGCAATAAAGACTTAGCTTAAAACGTGAACATAGGGTATTAATACCAAAGAATATTGGAATTGCAGTGAATGGTGTGAAAAATGGTGCCCCGGCCCAATGCTCATTAGGAAATTAATACAAGATGTGCTGCACTGACTGGGCTGAATAAGAGGGAAATAAGGGGAGATTTTACATGGGTGATGTGAGGCCCATTTCTAATGCAGTGGTCAAAGAATTGTGTGCTATCACAGGTGGCTCATGACAGGTTGTACAAACAGGCAATTGCCAGGACTAGTGGGATAGACATGGCCTCACCGTGGTGTTTCCTATGTGAGAACCCCAGAATAAGGCTGATGCTGCTTCCACTTTGGAGGGTGAGTGGAACAGTTGATACTACTGGAAGCAGAAGGGCAGCTGCACCTGCCCAAGCACAGCTGTTGCTCTTCTATTGCTGAAGGACAAAGTTCAGTGTCTCCTTTTTGGTGGCAAACCTTCACGAGGAAGGTGTCGTGACCCAAAATGTGCCCTTTATGTTGTGGCATCTTTATCAAGCACATATCCAGAGAAATATAATCAGGAAATCATAGAATCACAGAATCAGCCGGTTTGGAAAAGACCTTAAAGATCATCAAGTCCGACCCTACAGTGGTTACTAGACCATGGCATTAAGTGCCACATTCAGTCTCATCTGAAAAACCTCCAGGGACGGTGAATCCACCACCTCCCTGCGGAACTCATTCCAATGCCTGATTACTCTCTCCATAAAAAATCTCTTCCTAATATCCAACCTAAACCTCTCCTGGCACAGGTTGAGTCTGTGCCCTCTTGTCCTCCTGCTGGTTGCCTAGGAGAAGAGACCAACCCTCACCTGGCTCCAACCTCCTTTCAGGGAGCTGTAGAGGGTGAGGAGGACTCCCCTGAGCCTCCTCTTCTCCAGGCTAAACAACCCCAGCTCTGTCAGCCTCTCCTCATACACTTGTGCTCCAGTCCCTTTACCAGCCTCGTTGCTCTTCTCTGGACCTGCTCCAGCACCTGAATATCCCTTCTGAAACGAGGCGCCCAGAACTGAGCATAGGATTCAAGGTGTAGCCTCACCAGCACTGAGTCCAGGGGCAGAATTACCTCCCTGGTCCTGAGCAAGGATGGACATGCTAGGTGGCTGGACATCCAAGGGCCTGTTCATGTTTGTTGATCAGAAAAATGGCATTAATTGCCAATGAGGCTTTGTGAAGGGGCACTGTTTGAGAGAGGATTGATGGCACAATCCTGCTCAAGGCAGGGGCTCAGTGTGGTGTTTGCAGTCTCTCATCTGCCTAAGATGTAGCATGGCTAGACAAATATACACCAGTGCAATAGGAAGCTCAGCTTCCCAGATTTTGCATTCTCTTGAATTAGCACCTTCCAATGTTTTGACACAGAGAAGACCACATGCTCTGAAAACGGAATTCTTCCTTCAGCACATGGAGGGATAAAACTGTTACAACAGTAGCAAACCCTCTAACCAAGGAGATAGGATGTACTACAAGACACATTGACAGGACAGAGATGTTGTTGGCCAATATATGAAATAATTTTACCTATTTTGAATAGAAGTACTTAAAAGTATCCCCAGTATGTCTGAGAGCTTATAAATTAATAATTTCAGAGGCCGTACATACTTTAAAGGGAGAACAAAGTCAGAAAATCAAAAGGAATATTATTTGCCTCTGAGTCAATGAGTCAGAAGACATTAGCATGCACAATCTTCATGGCAATTATTTAACATTTTTCAGGCTGCTGTATTAACCTTTAGAAAAACAAATAAGGGAAAGTTGCATGACTATTTTCAACAAAGCATCAACCAGAACAGCCTTTTTTTGCTTGTTTTTTTCAAATAGAACAATAGCCTCATTGCTCAAAGCATTCTGATCAACATTTTTATTTGCCTTCTGCTCATGGAGGCAATTATATCTTTGCAATGTAAATGCATAGCAGTCACATACAACATATGTTAAACCAGGTGAATAATGGAGGCTCCTTTGCATTGAAAAAGGTGCAAAATTTCCATATATAATTTCTATTACTATATGTATGTTTAAGTTTTAACTTTGATCGCTTAAACGTGTCATTTATAAGAGATATTGTATTAATTTGTTGTAGGTTTTGTTGTTTTCTCCACATCTTCTCTGTGTAGTTGGTTGCATTTATTTCTTTTTCTAGAAGCAAGTTGGAAAGTTTCTGGGGCAGATGGTTGCCTATTTTTTTTTTAACCTATACAATTTCAAATGCTCTCAGGAAGTCTAAATTCTTTTCTTTTACTCACATTTACTTTCTTATAGTCTTCAATATGCAGACAACTATTCCTTATTTGGAATAATGACTATTTGAAGTACTACAGAAGATAGCATACTCCACCAATATAAGTGCTGAGAACTATCCCAGCTTCTAGAGGAACTGTTGCTTTGGACTCAGTGACTGGCTTGCTGTGATTCAGTGTTTCACCAGAACTCATAAAGCCCATTGGTACTGTGAGCTTGCATGAAAACAGTGATAAGGTATCAACAGAGCAATGATTGGTGATAGAGATGTACTCTCCATCCAGTTCCTCTGGACTTCATTATAATCCCTCCCAAAGCCATTGGAGATGGTCAGGATTAGATTGGCTTACATGAAGACTGATACAGACTCCTGGGATAGTGTCACAAGAAGAAATAAATATGGCACTGAGCTGAAAGCAATAATAGGTCTTGCTTGATGGAACTAGCTGCATAGCCACATTTTATAGGTGACCCTACACCAATACCAGGTAAACTGCAGAGGTTGCCTGCATGAATAACTGCATCTTCATACCATCCCTTGAAGACAAGAAGTTTTATCATCCCGTTTTGGTAGATGGAGGAATGAAGTACTAAGAGTCTCCAACTTACTCAAGGTCACACAGGGATGTAAGTTGGATGAGGGGATTGAGTGCACCATCAGCAAGTTTGCAGAGGACACAAAATTGTGGGGGAGTGTTGATTGGCTGGAAGGCAGGAGGGCTCTGCAGAGGGACCTTGATAGGCTGATTCCAGAGGGATGAGGTTTAACAAGATCAAGTGCTGAGTCTTTGGCTATAACAATCCCATGCAGCGCTACAGGCTGGGGACAAAGTACCTGGAGAGCAGCCAGGCAGAAAGGGAACTTGGAGTTTGGATAGACAGGAAGATGAACATGAGCCAGCAGTGTGCTCAGGTGGCCAAGAAGGCCAATGGCATCCTGGCCTGGATCACGAACAGCGTGGCCAGCAGAACCAGGGAGGTGATTCTGTCCCTGGAC
>NW_008669535.1:0-2182 GCF_000695815.1 Acanthisitta chloris
GGAGCTCCTACCAAACCCTAACAAATTATGAAAGTCCACTTTGTCAGACCACTAGGGAAGTTCATTTTTCAAATGTATTATATATGTAAAACTCACCTCTTTCCTTTCTGTGGATACAATACATGAAGGTAAGTACAGGTGAGGAGACTTGTTCCAGAAATCTAGAGCTTATAGTATTGTTCCTAATTAGTTATGAAGAGAACCAGAATAAAACACTCCTGTAATATATTGAATTTTTCTATGCAGTGAAAACATTTTAGTAAATTTCATCCTCTTTGCTGGAGCAGAGTCTAAAAAACAATCCCTTATATTTTACACAGAGCGATAGCAATTTGGTTGTGATGTGTTGGTTTTGGGTTGTTTGTTTTTGTGGGGTTTTTTCCTCCTTCCTCTATGGAGCACAGGTAACAGGACTTCTGTGCAACTCCCTGTTTCTGCATAACTGGCCTGTAATGTGCTTCACAAGAATGCAGCAGGCAAGAGACATGACTTCCTAAGCAGCAATTCATTTACTCCTGAAATCAGTTCAAGTTCATTAAGACTGCTTTCTAAAACCTGCTCGCCTCTGATGGAGACAGTAACACAAGTCACACTCTTCCTGATTGCATCTTTCCTTCCGCAGGGCATAGGGCCAAACTAGAGGGTAGTCTCCACTGGCTGGAGCGGGTGGGAAGAGGTGGGGAGTGCCACTTCATACAGATACTCAAAGCAACAAGGAGACATCAGCAAGAGGCACTCTACCCCCTTTCTAAAACCTGCTCGCCTCTGATGGAGACAGTAACACAAGTCACACTCTTCCTGATTGCATCTTTCCTTCCGCAGGGCATAGGGCCAAACTAGAGGGTAGTCTCCACTGGCTGGAGCGGGTGGGAAGAGGTGGGGAGTGCCACTTCATACAGATACTCAAAGCAACAAGGAGACATCAGCAAGAGGCACTCTACCCCCCTCCCCCCTCCACACACACAGTGGGCCTCCACCAAATCCTGTACAGCACGAACAGGCTTTCTATATCCATCTCCCCAGAAGGGGCTATGCAGGACAACAGGGAATCAACAGAAGGCAAGAAGCTTGGGGCTGGGCAGAGTGGCCACCAAACTCCCTCCTGTGCATGCATTTGACGAGTTAACCTTATCTTCCTGCTAGCGGAAAACAGATCAAAAATGTGACCTGATTGATATATACAACTGTATACAACTGTAAAACAAGCTAAATGAAAATATAGTGTCTTTTTACTTGAACTTACTTTTAGCTTTTATCAATATCTGCTGGAAACAGGGATGGGGCTTTTTTTGCTACTCCAGAAATGACAGTTATTAGTAAAAAGACCTAAACTATAAAAAAGAACTACTTACCTGTAACTGTGCTTCTTTAAGATATGCATCTTTCAACACATGCACTGACACAGAGCACAGCTATCTAGAGAAATTCTGCAGAAGCATATGCACATTCCTCTGGCCCTACCCTCTGTAGCATGCAAGCAGCTGCATAAGAGTGTGGGAGAATTTCTGATTGCTAACGGACGTGAGCAATCCAGCCTTGCTAGCAGGGCCTGAGCAAGCTGCAAGCTAAGCTGTTCAAGGACACTGCTGTGGCTGGAATGTGAGAAAGGAGGTAGCAAGATAAGCAGCTCCTGGGTGTGGGATGCAGGAGCTGAAGATGGTTAGAGGTGGAGAACAATGATTGGGGCATTTTATGATTGATATGTAAATAACCAATTATGTTGTATGTAAGGTGGGCTAGTAACAGTGGTTAACCAATGATAAGTGGGTGCTTATAGTAGGTGTGTATAATAGAATCACTTTTGTAAATAATAAAAGTTAGTCACAAGATATTCCAGAAGATGATAATGGCGTCGCCTCTTTGTACGTGAACTCCCTCAACTGGTGCCCGAACAGGGACCCTCAGATTCTCTGCGTAGTAGTGCCCAGTGAACGGATGAAAGGTGCGCCTGGAACAGGAACTAAACCTCTGGCCAAAAGAGTTGGAGATGCCTCCAACGGAAAAGGTTGGGGAAGCCTCGGAAGTTTGTCCAGGAAGCCCAGAAGTTGTCGGGGAAGCCTCCGAAGATTGTCCGGGAAGCCCAGAAGTTTGTCCGGGAAGCCCAGAAGTTTGTCTGGAAGTCTCCAAGAATTCAGGGAAGACGAATCTTTTCTATGAAAAGGCAAGTGAGTGGGTTGGGGAG
>NW_008669536.1:0-5322 GCF_000695815.1 Acanthisitta chloris
CCCCTTGCACTGCGAATGGCTCTGCAGCCACCCTTCCCTGAGTGAGAGGGTGAAAGAAGCCATCCTCCCAGCCCTGCCACCATGGTGCCTGCAAGGCTGGTCCTGCCTTCCTGGGAAGAGGAGCCATTCCATGGGGTAGAGCTGCCGTCCTGTGTTCAGGTCCAGCCCCCAAGCACAGCTGTTCTCATGCTTTCAGGTGGACCTGCTGCTACTTGTGCCTCTGCTGTCCTGGCTGCTGTGCCAGGGTGGCAGCAACAGAGTTGTTTGTGCCTATCTCACCCCAGTGTGCTGGGAGAAGGTGCCTGAGCAGCCCTTGGACACACTGGGGTGAAGGCTTGCTGGGGCTGCCTGTGCGTGATGACTCTGCCTTGCAGCCTCTGCCCCAGACAGGGCTGTGACTGGGGCTTCTCCCATTCCAACTGGGATCTCTGGCAGGAAGGTGGGGATGATGGCAGCAGCCTGCTGTGGGGCCTGGAAGAAGCATCTCTCTGGTACCCATCCCTCTGCCAGCAGAGGTTCTTGTATGACTCGCTCTCTCTTTTCCCTTCTGTTTTTCAGATGAGTTTGCCACACAGGAGTACAGTGCTCCCTGCACCACAGGTAGGTGCACATGAGCAACTAAGATACTCTAGCATCAGCTATTGCAGGTCATCTCAAATTGGGGTCTTTGCAGACCTTGCGTGTCCTCAGCCTGTGCATACTCTCAGCATTTATCTTCACTGCCTACTGTAGTCTCTTGCCATGCCTCAGTACAGGGACCAAAACCAGTGCTGCCACCCAATTTCCTTGTGTAAGATCAGATACAGCTTTCATTTTCATTCACTGACAATTGCAATCTCAGTGTTACTGCCTTCATTTGCACAGTGGCAGTTGTCTCTTCCTCTATGTTTGTGTCACATTATACAAATAAGCTTGAAGTCTCCCTTGGGATGGATGAAACACCACACTCAGCCTTTTGTGTCTCTGCCCTTTTCAGGGCCACATCTGCCATGCTGCAGACACAGAAAGGTACTGTGGAATTGTCTCACAAGTATCTTGCTGAAATGTTGATGTTATTCACATTACTTTGCTGGGGACCTTTCAAACTCTGCCCAAAATCCAGTTGCTGAGGGAGAATGTGTACTATGATAACTCACGTATCTCCAGGATAAATCTGCCTCCCCTTCCCTCTCTGTAGCATAGATATCTTTAATGTGTCCAGCAATTCCCATTCTGTTATTTGTCTGCAACTGGGCATTTTTAGGTGAAGCAGTTTAACAGGGCTTGAACTCACATTGCCATCAGAACACCAGAGATGTCCAGGGCTCTGGACATGACTTCTACAGAATACTTATCTCACTCTGTCCTTTTTTCCACCTCCAGACAAGGCTGAACAGGGAAATTCCTGAAGAATGCATCTTGTCTGAGCCTTGCCGTATCAGCTCCCTCATCTCTGCCCCTAGAAGATCTTCTTGTTGAAGTGGGTGGGTATTGAGATGTTGGGGGAGGACACTTCAAAAGAAAAAGGAAGTAACACTATAAATAAATGCAGCCTTGATTCTCATCTGATGTCTCTGGCCTTGTTTTCTGTTATTGTGTCTTATCTCTCCTCCCTTTTCATAGCTCTGACTGGTAATGGCCTGAGACTTAAATCCAGAGCCATCTGTGGCAAGGTGGTGGTTGGAACGCCTCAGAAGTACCAGAAGGCAGACAGCTTTTAGTAGATGGGAGATTTGCCTGCACATTGTACTGAAGAGATACAGTTCCAGCTGAGACTGTTAGGAGCAAGTAGATTAAAAAGTGCTAGGTCTGCAAAATTATGCATTCACACACAGGTCTGCAAATACAGACCCTCCTTTACATCAGGTTGTTAATGGTTGGCAGCAGCTCCTTCATTTTCACTTAGTTTCTGGTAAGTACTCTACATGGTTATGGCCTTGGATCTTTTCGGCCTCAAGTGAAACAAAGTGATTGTCATGATACTTTAATTTAAAAGTCTGTAAAATCACTGGAGTATGTTGCATTCACAAAGTATCAATAATGGTTTTCTACCATAGGAAGAGTTAACACAGTGTTTTGCTGCTGCCTGGTTTTAAACTAGTCAACACCTAATTGCTGCCCATGGGCAGCCACTTCACTTGTGATTTGGGGGCCCCTGCCTAGCCCATATCTGTAAAGCAGTTTGACATCTCTTTGCTCAGTCAGGCTGTGAATCATCAAAGTCACATACCTGGAAGTCCTCCATGGTATACTGTGTAGGAAACTTTAGCCAGGTTAAGGAAATACAGGAATGTCTGAACATTGAATTTCTATCACCATGGAGGGGAAATCACAGTGGTCTAAAATCAAAACAGTTTAATTCAGCAACCAGAAACTATGTTGCTTTGAGAACCTGGAAAAGTAATTGCCTCATGGTAGAAAAATAGATGGCTTTGCTATTTCTAAATCAAAACAAAATGCAATTAGCTGGATTAGAAATTTTTCTCAGCTTTTGCTGAAGCTATTTCATTCCATAGACTTCTCCGAATATAAGGTGTCTAAAGGTCTTGAGTGTGTAAACACCATGCACTACAGAAGACAAAGTGACATAATATTAACATCTAGCAAAATAGATGAAGAATTTTATTTGTTCTCAGTACCACTGTACAGGCACACACTAAATTGGATGGAAAAGCTGGCTGTGTGTATTTCAGATGCACAATATGCCACAATACCTAACAATAAGCATTTCATCTGAACGAACAATCACATACGATTTTTCTACATTCAAAATTTAAAACCCAAATTAATGAGACAAAGCCAAGAAAAGGGAGTTTTCCCAGAGATATCTAAGAGGCCTATAGGCAGTTTTATCAAAGCAACTCTATGATTTAAACAAATGTGCCCTTTACACTGGAGTTAGGCTGGTAGTTTACTGACAAATGCCATTAGCTTGTCCTTGGGAATTTCCCAGAAGCAGCAGGCACAATACATGGAAGTTTCCACAAGAAGGCCCAAGCTTCAACTGGAGAACAGGCCATTGTAAGTTAGCAGCTGAAGGCATAATGTATGAGCACATTCCTCCTATACCCCCATGCACTTAAAAGAGGGCAGACTGTATCTTCTCCCACTCTTCTACAAACAAGAAACAATCCCAGAAGGGGTGTCTACAGGAAAGATCACAGAGGCTGAATTTCTTGTAACATTGGCTGATCATCCAGGATGCTTACTGGTGGGAGAGGTGGATAGGCATCTACAGAGACCAGTTCAATCAAGGTTATGGTTTCTATGCCAGGGGACAGGTATTGTTCCCAAGCACTACCTGTCATTCCCCATTGATATGACAGGATCTCAGATGACAAGTTCAGAGAATAGAACACAGAGAAAGGATACATTAGAAAGGATAACCCCAACTTAGACCATTCTGTTTCCTTTTTACCTCACTTGTCAGCCTTATTACCCTGCACACAGGCATTGCTGGATGGGATACTCTACAACCTAAAAAGCCAGGTAGATTTAAACTGTAACTGGAAGCTAAGCAGGAAAAATCAGAACTGGGAATAAACTGTTAAAAACCATTGGTGAGTACAGTTAGTTTATTTGTAAAGTTCATTTCCCATTACTTGTAGGCATTATTCATCTGTCACTCCATAGATGGTGGTGGTTGAGGGGCAGGCAGGTTCCAGCGTCCGGGAGTGTTCTTCATGCATTGCCTGGGTCTACTTCCCCTGCAAGAATGGAAGAAAATGGGAAGGTACAGGAATTAGTGAGATATGCCAGTTCCCTCTCTCAGGCCAAGAAAGAGAGCAAGATGTGGATTTGGAAGCCAGGTTGTGTTTGAAGCACAGTACAGGAGAGTGAGTTGCTGTTTGACCATGGTTGAGGGTCATCCATAGCACTCAATACTCATGTCACCTTCAAGACTATGTGAGGTCAGGAGAGGGCTGAAATTCATTCTGACCCACTGGGAGAGATAAGCAGAGTGGGATTTGTCACAGCTGAGGGATACAGGGGCACAGTGCAAACAGGCTAGGATGCTCAGTGCAGCAGTGAGACATGCTCTATTTATTTCTTTGCAAAGAGTGGGAGGAATCTACTGCACTCTACAGCCCTACTATTTAGGGCAGGAAAGGAATCTTGGCAACTGAGATCTGCCTTTTAATGAGTGCAGACCACCTTTGTACACCTAGACCAGTGGATGAACCTATTAAGTAGCAATTGCCCATCACCGTTTCCAAGGAAGATTAAATCTCTGCCTTTTAACAGATATGGGGAAGAGTAGCCTAAAATCTAAAGCCTCCCACTAGTCTCAGACTGGATAACCAGACCACATCAATATACCCTTTGGAAATGTTTTACTGTCCAGCATCTATCTTAGAACTTACACATTTTTCCATGAAGGGAGGCTGTAGGTTCAAAATCAGCAGAACACAGCTGCACCTACAGATACTGCCCAGGTTAGCAAGCAGTGTGGAGTAAAAGCATGGGAGTTCAGGCTCTTTTCCAAGTCAACAGATAGGAATGTAAAAGAAGATAAATTTCACAATTTATGACCAACAAGAGGCAAAGCTTTTGCCTTCCCCAAGTCCAAATCACTTTTTCTCTGCTCTCAGACACCACAGTCTGACCCTGTGAAAAACCACTTCCCAGGAACTCTGCTTTCCTGAAGCCTCCATATTCCAAGCACCTGAAACTGGGCAACTGATGGGAAGCAAGACCTGCCAGTTTTTGTATTGGAAGACTCTGTATAGGACAGGAAAAATATCCTTCATCAGGGCCTTCTACAAAAGCTCCTACATTACCAGAGCACCTAAGTCAAACACGTGGCCTCGCACTGCAGAGAAGCCCCCAAAGATCACAGTCCCTCTGTCCTGCCAGCTCAGACATCAAACCAAGATTGAAGGTTGGCTGCCTAGGGTCATGAGGCACACCTGCCTCCTGACAGACCCACCTCCTGCTTCAGCAGCAGGTAACTGCTGAGGGAAGCATCTATTGCTCCAGATAGTAGTTACCAAAGGCAAATTTGCCATCTCTTGGGAGACTACAACAATATAACTCCCATGCTCTCAGTTTTATCTTCAAGAACCATGCCTGTAAGTTGGGACATTGTCATCCACATTCAAGCGGGAAGAGACTGGCTGGAAGACCAGAAATATAATGAAGATGTACTGAACTGTGAAGGGAAGGGCTCTTGGCACCCTACCTGTAGTGCAGGGAGCACTGTACTCCTGCGTGGCAAACTCATCTGAAAAACAGAAGGGAAAAGAGAGTGAGACTGTTGGCACCGCTGGCAGAGAGATGGGATTGATCAGGGAAGGGTGACTGCAGAGCCATTCCCAGTGCAAGGGGCACCCATGCAGGGAT
>NW_008669537.1:0-2167 GCF_000695815.1 Acanthisitta chloris
ACACACATATATATAAAAAAAACAAAAAAGCCAACTGAGTTTTACTTTTTCTAGCTTGACTTTATGTTCAAATACTTAGAAAAATATTTATTATGAGTTTATCATCAATTTACATTTGGAAGAGATTTTTCTTTAATAACATGCATCTCCTTTAAGCAACAGCCTACACTTGCCAACATTTACTAATTTAAGAGCAAGAGTAAGAAACAACAAGGTTTTCTTCAGCTCTGTGGGGTCAGAGGATCTGTTTGTGGTACCAGAGAAGCAATCCAGTACCGTGCCAAAGGAGAGCAAAGCCTTCAGCTGCTCTCTCTCACCTGCCTGGGTGAGAAAACAAGCAGGAGGCGTGGAGGGCAATTCAGTTCTGCAGTATTCACGTCATCTTTCATATTTCTGTTACCACCACAAGCAGGCAACGCCTGCCAGCCTGGCTGCAGTTTGTTTACACACCATTAGAAACCAGAATTTGCTACTGAGGCTAAAGAAGTCTCAATAGGTATCAACGAGGCATAGACCTTATTTCGTCTGTTTCCTCAGGATGCTCTGAAAAAGTTTATATAACGTATGAAAATTATGCATGCCATTATGTAATGAAAGCACAACACAGTGAAACGTACACATGGGTATTTCTACTTTTAAACAGCAGTTACTGAACTGTCACTGGCTTCATTTTAAAAGTACGGATCACTTGTACAAATAGCATTTATTTCATAATAAAAATATTGACATCTAACTAAATTCTCATCTACTCCAGGATTCACAATCATTTCATTATAACACACCGATCAATCCAATTTAAACTCCCGAGGTATCTATCATTTTAGACAATCTAAGTAATTTGGGTAGATAAACACAGAACTGCAGGTATATTTTTTTTCTAGGAGCTGACAAATCACTAGTGGTGCAACAAGTGCTGTTTGTATTCATCATTTTTTCACAGAAAGGATCCCCCTGTCAGTTCCTCTCAGCTGTCAGGATATCTGTGCATCCCTGGGTGTATGGGCAAGAGGAGAGGACCCACAAACCTGTGGCAGTGCAGCTCCTCCAGCCACATCCCACACCCCAGAGGTGCAGGGGCTGCTGCTGCTTGGAGGGCACAGACTGCAACTCTCGTCACTCCACAAAAAAGCCTTTTCTGTTTCTTATGGCTCCAGGCAAGCTATCCAGAAAAAGATGAAATTTTTAGGCCTAGCAACAGACCTGGCCCACGGGAATCCTTCTGCCTCTGTAATGCACAGCAAGTGGTTAACAGCATCGTGAGCGAACGCAGGTGCGGATCACACTGACTTCACCACACAGAACCCCTGATTTTAACCCAAATTCCATATAAGGCACCTTGAAGGTTCAGTGGCAATTTTATACCTAAGAAACATTCAAGCACTGAAACATTCTCAAGGGCCATAATCAGTTACTTCTATCCAAAATTTCCACTTTACACGTATGTCACAGAAACGATTGTGCAATTTCCAGTACCACCTCCAGCTGGGGATGCTCACAGCATATTTAAATTTCTAGCTAACTACTAGATGGCACAGAAAGCACAGAACTGAATCCTAACTGCAGCCTTACCCAGGGAAAATGCCACAGGGAAAAGTTGCAAAATCTGTCAGCAGATTTCTCTGTCTGAAAACATCTCTCCATCAGAAGTAACTTTTGCCATGAAAACCACCAAGAAACTCAGAAGTTTAAATGGTGGATGCAGTTTGCATATGATGTCAAATATACAGAAGAGATATAATAAATACAGTTGATTGCAAAACACCTCGTGATAAAAGAGAGATGAGATATGCTGCAAAATAACACAGCGCTAAATTTGCCCCTGAACCATATAAAAGATTTCCAAGGCAAGATAAAAACAGAGAGCACTTAACTTCATATTTGTTATTTTAAACTGAAACCAAACAAATTACGTTCAGATAACAGCACATCACCGCGTCCAATTAGCTGAAGGGGAAACGCTCACTGAATATTTAGCAAACCCACAGAAACAACTTATGGGAAGGATCGCGGCTTTTCCGCAGGGATCTGACGACAGCCCCAGCCGATTCCCGTTTACTTCCCGCAAACCAACACACGCAGATCTATCCTCAGATCGCAGACACCCGCAGCGCAAACTCTGCGCTCGCCGAGTTCGTCCCGGCGCATCCCCAGCGGAACGGGCGGAGGG
>NW_008669538.1:0-10913 GCF_000695815.1 Acanthisitta chloris
GGGCTGAGACCCCGAGGCACTCATAGCGCGCTGACTGCCCCGTGCTGGACAGGCGTGCCGGGCGCTCTGGGGCAGGCTGGGCTCCCTGGGTGACATGCCTGGCACCTCGTGCCTCGCGCGGTGTGAGCCCCCTGCCCTGCTCCCAGCACTGCCGCTTTTTCCTTGGAAGTGCCCCATTAGTGGCAGATTGGTGCACGGGTCTTTCTAGACAGAGATAGCCTGGGAAAGCAAGGGACAACAAGTGGGACCACCAAAGAGTCCCCAAGTGTTGCTTGGTGAATGAAAGCTTTCCTCTGGTGTCTTTTCTGGGTGCTCCAGGAATGTGTGTGTGCATGTCAGTCCTGCTTGGAGGAGGGCAGGGAGTATTTGGGGCTCCTTGCCCTGTTTATGTGGGTATTCTCCTCCTCATAAGGATGAAACCCCTTTTCTGAAATCCTGAGGACCTCTTGGGACCAAATCGGACAGGAATGACTTCTGTAATGTGAGGAGGAGAGACTGCCCAATGCGTCCTCTATCCCTGCCCTTTTTTACCCCCTTTTGCTGTAAGTTGGGAGGGTGGTATCAGAAAATAACCCATCGTGCTTGAAAGGGATTTCCTTGGGTAGGACTACACACCGTGTGTGTTTGGCACTACCTGAGTACTGCTTCAGTAAGCTCATTTTCACAGCCAAAGGCACTGGATGATGGGGGTAGAGGATGGCAGACATCTCTCTGTAAGCAGGGAATAAGGGAAGGTGCTGATCCTACAGCCATTTCAGATTATAACTTGTTGCAGCTTCCCCTGTGTGTTGCAGAATTTGCAGCCACCAGCACAGAAAATAGGGATCCTGCTGTTCACCCTCGTTTTTCCTGAGCTTTTGGATGCTTCTTTGGTATGATCTAGGGGAGTGGAAACAGTTAATGATGAGCTGGGTAACTGGTTGTTACACTGAAGGATTTTCTGGTATCTGCAATACATTGTTACACCTCTCTGCTTCCTTCCTCTGGACTTGGATGATTCGGAACAGTGGTGTGAACTGATGCTGATTATATCATGTCTGTTTTAATGGCCATGCATGGAGACACTAGGAATGCTTATTGCTCTGTCTTGGACACAGTCAGTCAGAAACTCAGCCCAGGCAATGGCTGTGCTTAAAATTAGTCTTGCAAGGAGGAGGATGCTGAACCATAACCAGTGAACCATCATCCTCTATCAATGCAAACATGAAGGCACACGCAATGCTGTAGTAGTTGGTATGCAATTGTAACCTGCCAGGGAGGATTTGTCTCTTTAAGAATCATGCTGTCAGCTGGAAGTCTTTCTGGAGCAACCTTAAGCAGATAAGAATTTATAAACCGGAGCCAGAAGGGACACCGCCACTTAATCCATTATCAGTGGCTTACGTGAGATTTTGAAGATGCTCTGCATGGATCACCTGATTTTAGGGGTGTGTGGGGTGTGTGAGTTGAGTGTTAATGGCGCTTTGTTTCTTTATTTTTGCCTTTAATTTCCATTTTAATTAAATTTGTACCTGTGCCGAGGCAGCAAGCAGAAATGTTCTTAAGATTGTAATGTAGCAGAGCATTGAAATAATTTTTATTTGGAATAAAGAGTGATGAAGGCATTGCCTTTGTTGTAAAAAACAAGCAACTGCCAGGGACAATATGTGCCTTTTCTGTCTTTTTTTGAAACCAGACTGCCTCAGGTCCTACATTTAAATGAGGAATAAACAAGTCTGATTGCATTTGACAGGTTTCTGTAAAATGGACTGGAGGCATAGCAGTGAAAGTATGAATGTCACACAGTTTTGTTACATATCTGCCATTTAACGTTTTGTAAAGTGTATTTTGGTTGAAGGTCCCCAGTTCTTCCTTCAGTGTCTGGCTCAGTGTTAGCAACACTGAACTTTGATAATTTGGCCACCATCTAGTACTTTCTTCTGTGACAGCCTCTTCCTAACCTGCTGCCAGGGGTGATTTGGGCTTATTCTTGCTAAAGAAGAAGCTATGATTGCTTTGTTTCTGAAGGCAGCCTGGGGACTTTGAACTCAGTCCCTGAACCTTACAAGTTTGTCTTTACTATATAAGAAGTAAGACCTCTGTATGTGGCAGAGCTGTTGCCCACATGTGCTGAAAATTTGGATGCCTTTCTGTTAGTCCCACTAAACCCAGTCACCTTTAGTTACATAAATCTTCTGAAGACCATGTGATACTTTTGGTGGTGTTGAAGGCATAACAGAAATCTCAGAAAGACTAACATGGCTGGCAGAATTCTTGCTTTGCTTTTGATGGTTATGTGTAAGGAGGAAAGCAGTCAACTTGATTCTCAAGCTTCAGCTGCAGTTTAAAATCCAGGTAATTTAAATAGGCAGGTCTTTACTAAAGATGCCTGCAACAGGAAACCTGGAAGCCTGGGCTGATGATTTTAGAGTTGCTTTTGGAGTAGGACAGTACTTTAAAATCTGTTATGTCCATCCTTTAAAAATGACATCACATCCCTGTTCACTAGAAACTGCTAGACGCAAGTACTTTGGAATTACCTATTCTAAAGCAGTATGTCATGTTGGAATTGTTAATCCAGATTTGAGTGCCACAGTTGTACCTGCAGGTTTTGGCTGCTTTGGGGACAGTGAAAACTAAAGTCAGTGGAAAAATAAGTCCTCCAGGACCACAGTCCTGATATGGCTGTTAACCTTAAAATCCCAGACAGTGGTTGGAAGGAGGTTGTCGCTTGGTGATATCATGATGGGGAGGTTGAGGTGAGATGATTTTCAGTATTCCTGTGAGTATTTCCCTTCCCATAACCCAAATGCGGCTGTTTGTCTGGGGTGACGGAAGGTGATCCTTTGTGTACTTTCCTAATGCTGAGCAAAAGATTACGATTATCTGGTAACAATCTCCTTAAAGACGCAGCCAGATAAACTCCAGGAAATAGCTGCTGTCCACCCTCTCTGAAATACGGTTTGTGATAGCTATCAAAATGTGTGTATGGCTGTTTGGAGTAGAACTGAGTGGAAAAACTCCAGACATATCTAATCTCCTGGACTGTAAAATGAAAAAGATCAACCTTTGCATCAGTGGCTCTGTGGACTGTTTATTTACTTGTGTCAGGACAGTCTGGCTTGAACTATTCCATCGAAGGAGACTTATATTATTTCTCAAGACATACATCCCAGTTCAACCCATCTCCTTGCCCCAAGGTTCTTCCAAGATGCTCTATTCAATCTTCTCTCTTAACTCTCCTTTCTAATCCCGGTGTGGCTCGGTATGTTCCCCTACTTGCCTAGTGTTACATCTTCCCAATCTCTGGCTATTGCATTCCTTCCTTAGATACTGCTCAGCCTTGCTGGATGTGTTTAACTCTTCCCACTGTGATGTGTGGGCTGTGTACCCTCTTAGGGCTGTTGTGTAGTGCCCAGATTTGCTGGTCCAGGATGCTAGAAATGCAGTTTTTGCTAGCCCTTGGGTTAGAAGTGAGATGTGGTTCCTGTATGCCATCTCCTGTGCTCCACGGACAAGTGGATCTTTATCCTCACTTGTCTCCATGACCTCAGCTTCAAGAAGGCTTAGCCATTGCTGTAGACAGCTGATCGATATCATGTTGTAAAAGCTAAGAAGTATTACTGTCTCCTCTCAAATCCTCTCTTCCAGCCTTCTACTCAGATTTGGTGCTCCTTCCTGAACCCCTTCTTGCCTTGGAAGGTAGATTTCCACAGTGAGTGACAGCAAGCAGGATTTCTTCCTGTTGATTTTATCACAGGTTATTGCACCTATGATATTTCTGAAAAAAAATGCATGCACAGTATTAGAGAAACAGCCCTGAGCTGTCAAGGACCCTCTTTTCAGCAGTGGCTGATCAATCATGGGTTATTCTTTTTTTATTTTTATTACAGTGGCATCTGGAGAATCCCATCAAGATCTGAGTCATGTTGTGCTGGGTGCTTCCATGGTCGCCTGTACGACGAATCATAGAATCTATGATTCCACTTACTGCTCATTCATACAGATAGCTTTTACTCACGTGTCTTGGTGATCTCTGTGGAATGATATGAGGTTTATATCTTCAGAATATTAGAGGCAGCAGACTGGCACTTCAGCAGAACAGTTCTTAGTCCCTTCTTTTGCTAGGAAACCCCAAGGCAGAGTCAGCAGTGTTGCTGCCTTCCTGGCTGCAAGCCCCAGAACAGCAACCTGTTGTACAACACCTTACAAAGAAGGCAGAAGCTTTTCTGCTTTCCCTGGCCCATGGAGGGTACCAGTCATGATTATACAGTCTTTGCCTGCATTTTTGCAGTTGCTGTTCCAAACATTATATCCCACTGACACATAAATATGTAAGACTTTTTTTCTCATTTCACTGGTGTTTTGTGAGCTTCTGCAATACATACAGAAGATAGTAATCTGGCTGGTGTAGGCATTTCAATAATTGCATATTGTTGAAAGACTACCCTGCTTCCAGCTCCATTTTGTGCACTCTCTAGCTAAAACTAAGGGATGTGTAAAGGGTCACCAGCTGCTACTAGTCATGGTGCTTAGAATTTGGGGTGCAAGCAGTGCACCAGGGGGATACCAGTAGTGATGCTGTGAGATACCCTCCGTTCCCATTGCTGTCATAATTGGTTCTTCTTTGAAGTACAATTTCATTTTCTTCCAGCCTTACAGCACCAGAAGTTTCACCAATCAAGGACCATCTTTTGAAGGATGCCTCCTGCTTCCTGCCTTTCTGCTTTCATTCTGTCTTGGGTCATGCTTGTTTCCCTCTGACCTGTCAGTGTGTCTGGGTTGCAGGTATAAAGTTTTTCCCACCTGTGGTTCTGAAGTTTATATGACCTTCTCCCAAGCACTAGATCTTTTCCCAAGCTACTGAACTTTGATTTATTGCATTTAAACTGCCTAAAATTGCCCAGTGCTCCAAACATAGCGATTTATTGATCTTACTTTTTCTTTCCCATTGTCCTTTTCATAAGGTGCTGAAGCCTGTTGGTGGAGCAGGTACTGCTGCAGCTTGTCAGAAATTTCCCAGGTAATCAAGACACCAGTCTTGCCCTGGGGGATGCTCTGTGATGCTCAAGGGCAAGAAAGGCTACTTTTGAAAACTAGTAGCAACCTAAACATCAGTGCGGTGATTGAGCTGAAAATACTTGTGCCCGGCTCAGTAGCATTAAAAAAAAAAACAAATTAAAGACTAGAAATTATAAGGGAAGACAATTAGAAGAAAATAGAGGTCATTATTAGATTGTTGTGTAAATCTGAATATTGTGTGTCTCTGGAGAAAGGGACAGCTGGAATGGGAAATGACTGTCATGTAAATAAAGGGCAGAGCTCCACTGCTCACTGTCTCTTCCAGTACAGGAATTAGGAGGACACCAAATGAAGCTGACTCCTGCTCCTTTTGAACAAAAGGAGACTGCAGGCATCTGCAGTAGCTAGTCACTCAGTAGAGCTCATTAATAGTGGATGTTATGGATGCTAAAATGGGTCCAATTTTACGGGAGATTGGAGGAGACCATGAATGAGGAACCCTTTGAAGTTTGCAACATACAAAGACCACACACTTGCCCTGCTTATACTGATTTCCCAAGGGTGTCTTCTTCCTTAGGCTACCTGTGTTGAGATGGTGCTGGTTCAGATAGTGCTGAAATGAGAAGTTAAAACTTCTCCCAACAGTGAAAGCTGGAGCTGGGTTGTTCAGACGTTGCAGTGGTAGAGGGACAGAGCCTGTTCTGGTGTTGGCTGGTCTCTAGCTGGATCCATCCTCTTTATCATGAGCATTCCAAAAAATTCATTGTCATGTCAACCTCAAAATCACGCACAGAATATCCAGACTTTATCTGGGAGACAGAAGAGATTGTGACAAGATTCCTGTACAAGCTTTCTTGGGTGAGACTATGACTTCTGACCTCTGATTTTGACAAATACCGTTACTTTTGCATTTGTGGACTCTTTTGAAGTAAAAGAAAGCAGGTCCTCTTTGCTTACATTGATCTCCTAATGACAGAAGCCTAAGTAGCCCCCACTTCATTTTGTTTCCTAGATTATCCACTGCTTTTGTGGATATTCCCATATCTGGGAAGATTTCTAATACAGAGGCTTCGAAGATTTCAGATTTGGCAGCTGTTCTTACCTACTGCTGCTAGGATAATTGTAGGAACCAGCCACTTCTGCATCGCTGAAATTGTTGCCCGTGGCAAGTACATAAGTACATGTTGTTTTACTTATGGTGTGTACCTTCCCAATGGCTACTTATTTCTAGCTGGGGATTCACACATGCTCTGTCTTGAAATTTTAGGACATCTCAGTAATCCAATCCTGAGCTGTCTCAAGGACTGGGATCCACAACACCCGTGTTTCAGGATTGTCTCCATCTAGAAATGGTTGATCTAAGATTAACCTTAATCACAGCCCCATGCAAGTGCTCAGTGCTGTGCTGCAAACTGCCAAATCCCAAAGTAGTTTCTCACTTTAATCACAGCACTGTACAGGTGCTCAGTTCTGTGCCACAAATGCCAAAGTAGTTTTGGGGACAAGAGCTGAATTGTAACTGAAAGTTAGGGGCTGGCAATGGTTAAAGTTTCTGCTGTGAGTGTGACATGGATGCATGAACCTGAGCTTCCTTTTAACCTGGCTAACTATTGCATTGCTAGTTGAGTAGCTGGGGAGGAGGGCAAACACTTGGGTACTTACCCACACGAAGGTCTGGGTTGATGAAACTATTTGGTTAAAATTGAGGTGGACTAGGTTTTCATCTCTATTCATTCTTGGGGGTCTCGAACTGATAAAAGCATGTTGTATATAAGATGCTAGTTCATGTTTACACTACTGGTTATTTGGCCTTTCAATTATAGGATTAAAATATGATGGTGTTTTAAAATTATGGGGTGGAGGATGCTGTGGTTTATACAATCCTCTATTAGTCCACCTCGGTTCAGCTCTTTGCTGAAGCACAGGGAAGGTTTCTCAGCTCTCAGAAAACTGTCAGGTTAAACCACAGGGCTATTTTATGCAAAATTCTGGAAAGTAAACATTAATAGCTCTCTGCCAGTCTCAGAGATAAAATGCCATGGCAGGTTTTTTAGTTTCAAAAAGCACACTTAACATAAAATTTTTATTTTTAAACAGTAATGACATTTTAGTAAAAATAAATTCTAAAGTACTCGCATTGCTTGTAGAGTCTCCTTCCCTATTGTTCCTTCATATTCAGTATTTTTTGTTCCACACTGGTAACACTGACACTTCTAGACGCTCCTGCATGTGTGGACTTACACATGTGCATGGGCGTATGCAGGGATTCCCTATTGACTTTATCTCATCATTCTAGTGGTATGACCAGACCACATCCTATGTCTAGGACTTGAGAAGATCAATTCAGGAAAGAAATGACTGGGGAGCTCTGTTTCTAGCTGGTGCCACTGTCAATAACTAGCCAGTGCATTAGCAAGGGGGAAGTCTGACTTCTGAAGAGACAAGGAACCAGAAGATGCTGAGCAGAGCTGGAAATCTGGGATCCTTTGTCCTGGTGGAATTAATCAGGGACACTTTTTGGGTATTGGTTTTCTTACTTTAGGAGCTGAATGGGAAAATGAAAGTCTTTGCCAACAGCTCCTGTCTGAACATCCCTCTGGCTTCACCCTACTTCAAAGCTGTGGTTCACACCCTGGCCCAGTCAGAACAAATGCAATTGTGTAATGTGTGATTCATTCTAATTTACATCGACTGCCCATATATCAACATATGATTTAAAAACCCCACTGATCATCTTTTATCCTCTGTTAGGCATAAGCTCTGCTTGACTTCCCTTTAACTGCTACTTGGATGGAGACGTGACTGTATTTTGTGCTCCGCTGCTCATCAACACCATCTAATGTAAAGCTTAGTGCTGGAGTCTTAACTTGCTACCGGACAGGCTTTTGCCAGATAAGCCAAGCAGAATAGGTACAGAGCTTGTTTACCATCCGGATTCCAAATCTGTATCAGAAGGTTAGTTCAAATCTCCTCCTTAAGGGATACCTCTTTAATATAGCATTTAATTGTATTGGTGTTATGCACGATTCCTTTGATTTGGACAACTGGTGTCATTGTATTTCTAATATCTACCTTGCAAGATCACTTTTGTCCATGATGAATGCCTATTTTTCATGCTTAACAAGTATTTACTAGACAGGAAGGGAAGAGATGGTTTCCCATAGAAATATTGAGTCACTGTAGAAGACAGGACACAAATAACTGTAAATGTTGCTAACAGAATTTGTGTATTACGTGAGTGATGAGTCACTTCAATGGATGTGATAGAAAATGGAAAAGAGAAAATATGCCTCACTAATTGATTATGTTCATCAAATACAGAAAGTGGAGAAGTAGTTGAAATAATTTATTTTCTTTATTAAAAAATGCATTGCACATGTAATGAGGGACCTGGGTGACCTCTTCCTAAGTTCCCACTCCCATCTCTGTATATCATTTAGTGTGCCTGTTTTAATGGTATGACCCTTCAACAATCACATCCTTAACAGGAATAAAATAAAATAAAGGTGCAAAAAGTTATCCCTATTTAAATCCATAAATACCTTTTTTTAAAAAGTTTAGAGTTGAGATGCCAAGTGATAAGTACTGACAGCTGAGAGCTTCGGTCCTCTACTTGAAATCTACCTACATTAGTTGTGGAAGAAAGTTCTCACCATCTGCTGAGTGCCTCATGGCCCATGGAGATCGTCTGGTGTTCAGTGCATTTCCTTTGGACAGTTGTTCTCAGACCCTACAGGCAGGAGGACTTAACAGAGAGGTTAAAAAGTAGCTTAGGGTTTCAACCAAAGAAGTGCAGATGGGACTTGTAGCACTGAATGGAGTGAGCTCTAGTTGCTCTTGCACACACAATGTGTGTTTGGTGGCTGAGCAGACAGTATCCGTCTCCTGTTGTCCAGTCTCCTCCTGAAGCCCAAGAGGAGAAATTGCTGAGTGATGAGCGGGAAGAGAGACCGAGGTTAAACTCCCAATTTGGAAATGTTAATGCTACATCCATTATTAATGACCTCACTGTGAAAGAAAAAATGCTTTGCTGCAAATGAATCTGTGACACGGGGAAGTGTCAGGCAAAATTAAGATTTCCTACTTGCTGTGGTCTTACAATAAAGGTTTTGTGACACACATCCAGCAATGCCGTCATAAATAGTCTTGTTATCTAATCTTCCAGCTTGGAGTATGACAGAAGATTACAAGTAAGAAAACAGTGCAGTGTAGCTTTTAGCTGTTTTCCTACTGCTTCCCTTGCTTCTGCTGGAGCATTATTGCTGTGTCCCTAGTAATTCATGTGGAGACAACGTTATTCAGAAGTACAGAATGTCACTGGGAGGAGGAGAGTTCAGAGAAAACCCAGAAGATTTATGACATAGTTTAGATAAGGCCATGGAGGAACCGAGACAAGGAAAGTAATGACAGTTCACAGTCTAGCAGCATTTCTTAGGGTGTGCAGAGAACTTCATGCCAACTCCATTGGGTCAGATACAGAGCAGGGCATGTTTTAATATGGTGTTCTACATGCTTGATTGCAGAGGGAACACTTTTGCTAATAAATAATCCAGACACATCATACAGTGTGGTCTCCGTCCACATGGGTCTAGGACCTGGTCCAAAACCAACAGAAACTCAGAAAAAATCACAAAGGCACAGCTAGCACAGAGAAAACCTCTTTTTCCTTTTGATCTTATTTCCCATGGGAGAAGGAGGAGCTGACTGGTGGCAAGGATGATACCTCCTCTCCTCCCCTCTGTGCCATGCTGGTAATGCAAATCCTCATTTCTTGGAGCCCTCCCTGGCCCATATCACAATGGGCACCTGAAGTCAGTGAGGAGGGCTGGGTGACAGGAAAGCTCCCCTTGAGCAGGAGCAGCTAAAAAGGACCTTCTGCAACCTTTGCATGTGGACATGAATGACCCTTTCTCAATAGAGGATTGCAGATCACTTTCTAAACTGTCCTGGCATTTTCTGGTGTGGTTGTGGGAGGAGGCATGAGGGAGTATGGCTGTTGTACATCTGGATCCCCATAAGACTCGAACCATCCTCTTTTTGCTATATGAGAGGAGTTAGGAGGATTTTGAATGTTTGTTCAAACCCCAGCACAGCTCACCTGCTGCAGGGTGTCTTCCCTACCATATAGCTTGGAGGAAGCTCTCCACCAGCACCATGTCCAGGCAGCTCAGCGGAGCAGCGTGGTGAGCACACGTGTTCTATACCCATAGTCAACTGCAGAAATCTTCTCCTATGCCTTTATCACACCTTCTCATGGAGGAGCTAACGCAACGACAAAACTTGAGGAACTGAACCTCACCTTAGCTGTTGTAAGGAGACAGGAAAGAGCTTGTGCCATCCTTTCATCCTTAAATAAGCAGATATATAGGGAGGTAAAATTACGTATTTATATTTTGCACCACAGTTCAGCATTCATCTGTTGAACACGTTAGTCCTACACAATTAGTCCTACACAAAGTCCACATCAATTCCTATAGTGTTTATGTGATCCAAACTCGGTATCCAGTTTTGCCTCCTAGGGAGATGCTAGGGCTTTTGGTCTTTATCTGTATTCCCAGTCTGTTGACTCAGTTGAGCAGGCATTCACCTCTATCTGCCCATGTCACTCCCTCCCTGTCCAGCAAAACATTGGCAGCATCCTTCTGAGAGGAGATTGTAGTGTTCAGCTGTCACTGACTCATTCGGTTGGGCTCTTCTCTTTCAGCCCTCTGAAAAGCATCCTTAATTATTGTTGAAAGCACAAAAGCCAAAGGACATACCTGGCTGCCTTGCCTGGAGCCCAGTACTGCTAGCAAATTCTTTACCAGTACAGATTCTGGTGTTTCAGCTTAAATTCCCAGGCATAAGCAATTACAAGTGCTGGCAGGTGAAATGCTTTCTGGACATGGGTTTTCTCGTGCTGTAGACTGTTC
>NW_008669538.1:10936-13956 GCF_000695815.1 Acanthisitta chloris
CTTCCTGTGATTCTGCAGGCAGAGCAAATTTGCTGTTGGAACAAAGGTTTTATATATAGTAAAATTCTCCCAGGTGTGCTTTTTAGTAGCATTTCTGGGCTAAAGCAAGGATTTATTAATAAGAGACACCCAAACCACATTATGCACTACAGCAGAGTGGGAACAGGGTGCCTTTGCTCTGATTCAGGGAGCTGATTGAATTCAGTGACAGTCTGCAGGCAGAGCAAATTTGCTGTTGGAACAAAGGTTTTATATATAGTAAAATTCTCCCAGGTGTGCTTTTTAGTAGCATTTCTGGGCTAAAGCAAGGATTTATTAATAAGAGACACCCAAACCACATTATGCACTACAGCAGAGTGGGAACAGGGTGCCTTTGCTCTGATTCAGGGAGCTGATTGAATTCAGTGACAGATGCCAAGTATTTATGTCCTCGCCTGAGTTTATCTGGTAAATTTGAAAGTGTTAAAAGCAGGAGTTATTTCTGGAATAAACATATTAAATAATGATGGAGAGTTCCAGCTGGGTATTGGTAGGATGTTGTTTTATAGTTACATGTTGTTGACCAAAATGTACTGCTCAGAGCATCAGAAAAGAAAACTGTGGGGGTAATACATTGCTCTAGATTTGCATCAGAATACTTGAGTTCAGAGAGCCCAGTGTCTTTGCCTGTGACGTTGCTAGGTATCATGAAGAATGCAGTGAAATTATATTTATTGTATATGTACAACTGCATATAATACAATGTCACACAATTGTAATATTGGCTGTAAAGTCCTTGCAGTTGTCCCCATTTCTACATTAATGTGTGTGTATGGGGAGCTATTTGAATTTTATGGTTTTTAGCATATTGACAAATGTCCAAGCTCTAGAGAAGCTGTTAATTGCCTTGGAAACCATTACCACCACACCTCTTGGTTCCCTTTCCTCGCTCTCCCTCCTACCAGCTGTCTTTTCAACTTCTATGTTTGGTTTATTCTGTAATGCCACCTAAAATAGCCCCTGGCCTTTATTTTTGTTTAAAGCTAGTTATTGATTTTAATATCACCTCCTTAATGAGTATTTTACCATAATAGTTATTATTTAGCCTTTTAATCTTTCCTTGGGCCATCTTGAAGCCCTTGAATGGTGACTCTTTACAGCTGAACCAAGGCTCAGGGTGAGGATGAACAGCTGACCCATAAACTCCAGGCAAGTTGTCGCATTTCCAGTGCCTCTGAGCCATCTTGTGCCTCAAAAATTAATGCTACTTACAAATTGCCTTCTGCTGTGCTCCATCAAATGCTAAGATGCTGTAATTATTTATGACAGTTAAAATCTCCTGATGTATTCAAATAAAAGCCAAATATATAGGGAAAACATGTCCTGTGGAGGAAGGTTGCAGTATGAAAGATGGCTTGTTTTGTCTGCAGGTCACATTGATGGGCAAGCTAGAAATACATGTAAGAGATGGAGATCTAGATGCACTAGATTTAAGGGGGAACTCCATAGCTGCTGTCATTGGGCTATTTTCAGGTGTTTGGATGAGTGAATGACCCAAATATAGTTTAAGCCTGTGACTATTCCATTTTAATAGCAATGCAAATACAGTAGGTGAAGGCTAAGAGCGCTGCATCTAATTTAGCAGTGTTGCTTTAGCAACATCGTGCAGGATGCAAATAGTCTCCTTGGTAACACTTCCGAAGTGTCATTAGATAAGCGATGCTTATAAACACGGAAGCGGATCAGAATGAGAGACATGCTCTTGTGCTGTGCCTTTTTATAGCCCCAGACATCACGATTAGCAGGATGGCAAGAGGAGAGAGGAAAGCTGTTTTGAGGATCATAGTGCTTGTGAGCATTTTGCATGTTGTGCTTTGGCAAGCCAGACCAGTGGTGATGGGGTTTTCTGACTTGGTTTAAATAAGGTTTTGACTAAAGGGAGAGGGTTGTCCCTGCCCTTGCCCTATTGTCAGAGACATACACTGAGTGTCCTCCTGCCTCTCCAGCGGATGCAGATTGCAGATGTTAACACTTCTGCCCTCTAATAGCATACTCATGTCTTGGTGAGTTTTGAATCTACAGGTTGGGAAGGGGAGACCCCAGAGCTCAATGTGAGTGTGACTCTTGCATCTTCACCCTGTAAAGAATGTGGAGGTTGAGGCGGTGGTGGAGGATCTGCCTCTAGGCTGGGATCTACTCCCATTCTGCCAAGCTTCCCCTGTCCCAATATTATTGCCAGTGGATAACCTCTCCAAAACCATATCTGAGTTTCTCTGTTGAATTCCAAATACCCTTTCCTAGGGTTCAGCAACAAGAGTAAAGGTGAGAAATGGGGTTAATTAGTGCTCAGATACAGGGTAGCTGTTTCTGCTGTTGGCATTGCCATATAGAAAAGAGTCATGAATTGAGGCAGAATCCCACTGGTTGATGCCTGAGGAACTCATCCAAGGAATCTGAATGCCTGATGATGTCAACTGGAGCGCATGAAAGACGGTGGAAGGAGCCAAATTCACAAGAGAATCAAAATAGGTTTATTCTGGTTTTGGTTAAAAGTCTGAAAGATCAGATAGTCTTATTTTATCATGAGCTTGACCCTCCATCAGGACAGGCAGATGATTGGTGGATGTCTCGGTTTGAGAGACAGGTGTCTGCCAAAAAGGCAAGAGCCTCCCTTTGAATAGACAGATGCAGCCCCTCTCCCTCCGAATTACTATAATTCCGAAACTAAGGGGCTATTGGGCGAGAGTATAAGAAAATCGGAATAACAGTTCTTTATTGATCTATATCTACCAAGGCGAACAAAAACAACAGTAACAGTGGCAGTAACAACAAACAGACTCAGTACCTAGTGCAGCCTCTCTCGGCTCTCAGCCCCTTTCCCCTTTGGTGCAGTTCCCCTCACCCCCGGCAGGGGCGCTGGCGGCTCCCGGCGGGCAGGGCGGGTGCGATGGTTCTGCCCCGCCTGCAGGGGGCGCTCCGGGCACGGGGAGCACGCGGGAATGGCGGCCGAGGAAGGGAAGGGATGGAAGAAAAAAGTTTCA
>NW_008669539.1:0-2835 GCF_000695815.1 Acanthisitta chloris
TTCACTTTCCACTGCTTCTTATGGACTAAAGGAAAAACATTTATCTTTAGTCCCAACCATTTAAGGCTTTAGCCAGACTTCTCAATTTCAGGGTGAAAACACCAAACCAGAAGGAAATTTTAATGTAAGTAACGTTGCAAAATATAGGTAAGAAAAGGATAAGAAATTATGTTTTCTCACTGGATATAAGCTACTAATTAAGCTGCTCTCAAACATCTAGGCAAGGGGAAGGGCAGTTTTAAAGTACAGCCCAGTTTTATGTAGCACTGTCAAGCATGATCCAAAATTTGTCTGAAAGTCATTTTCTTTTATCATTAAACTGCTTGAATACTAATATTTCATTAACATCACCTCTGTTAATTAACACTCTGTACTTCAATTTTTGATGGATCCAATATGTATCATCAGATAGTGAAAACTTTAAAAGAGAGTTTGTTCTAAAATTCAAGTCCATAAAGGAGGATTTGGTACATGTTAAATCTGCCCCCTACCTACATTCAATACAGTCAAGAAAAAACACCTGCTGGTTTTTTTAATAGAGGTGCATTTTTTCCATGTGAGTCAGTAAGAGAAATGGAGTTATTCATGAATCACCAAGAAAATGGATAAATTACATTTATGGGGAATTCTGCCCTGAGTTACTGGCAAAAAAAAAAAAATCATTTGTATAATAGGTTGATATCTATGTTGAGTAGCCACAGGGCAGCACACATTGCACATTTTAAAGTATTTACTCTATAGAATTACTTTTTTTCACGGTGTTCATTGCCACAGTAGAAGCTAAAATTTAGAGAAATGTAGGTAATGAGTTATAATGTTCTTGTATAGGAAAATATATTGTGTTGCTGAGCTTCCTGCACTAACTACCAGAGACCTTAATGCAAGGACCCTAAACTTTGTGACCAGAGTAACTCACAGTTCCTTAGCTGTTGAGTCTCAAACCAGAGCACCATCTCACAGCAAAGGACAGTTGTCTCGTTAGAAGATAATTATTGTATTGACACCAGCAGGAAAATATTTTCGTAGAACCATAGAATTTAGGGCTTGGAAAGGACCTTAGAAATCATCTAGTCCCAACCCCCTGCCCTGGGCAGGGACAGCTCTCACTAGATCAAGTGGCTCAAGGCTCATCCAGCCTGGATTGAACACTGCCAGGGTTGGGGCAGCCACCACATCCCTGGGCAACCTGTGCCAGTGTCTCACCACCCTCACAGGGATAAACCTTTTCCTAATATCCAGCCCAAATTTCCCCTCCTTCGATTTGAATGCATTACCCTTTGTCCTATCACTGCGATTTTAATGCATTACCCTTTGTCCTATCACTGCAGTTCCTGACAAAGAGTCCCTCTCCTGCTCCTTGTAGGCCCTTCAGATGCTCATAGGGTACTATGAGGTTTTCACTCAACCTTCTCCAGGCTGAGCACCTTCCTCAGCCTCAGGAAAAATATAAGTAAAATAAAAGTCAGGATCCAACTGCTTCTATCCACCTGCTTTTATGGACCTCAGCACCCATCTCAGCTTGAGCTGGGTATGCCCCACTTTGTGCAGTGAGCAAGGAATACTCACTGTCTTGGCTTGACCTTGAGATGCACTACTGTTGTTGAGGCTTTCCTTTGTTAATTATGTAATTTGAATTAGTGGACTTTTATTCTATAAACAGGAGTTGGACTAAAAATAAGTTCTTTTTTCCATGTCTATGGTGTGGTCCCTTTTGCTCAGAACAAGACTTTGAGTATGACTTTAAAAACACTTATGTCTCTTGCCTGTAACTCTTATGTTGACTTGCAGGCAAGTCAACAGCACATCCTGACCTGCTGTCTCTGGGCTGCTGGTAGAACTAATGTAGGCCCTACAGTAGGCCCAAATGTTGTGCAGTGTGCAACATCTTGATTTACTGCACTTAAATCCAAGAAACTAATTTCCAAATCCTTCAAACTGTCGAACAGAATTAAACGATCTGGGAATATATTTCCTAGTTTTATTCTCCTTTCAATTTTCTGTATTGTTTCAAAATTATGCTTGTAAGGAACTGCGATTTTCTGTAGTGTTTCAAAATTATGCTTGTAAGGAACTCTTTTCCCACTTTTCTGAATCAAAACATACATTTTGAAGAGCTTAGAAATAAGAGATGTGGTCATCTGCTGCTTCTTGGCAGGGCAAGTGTGTTTATTTGTTTCGGGGTTTCATGTGTCAAGTATGAAATATGGATGTTCATATTTAAAGAAACCTTCCTTTGCATAAAAGAAATCAAAACTGAAGAAGTTGTTAGAAAAACAGAGCGTGAGTCCAGGCTAGAGCCAAAAGAAGAAGAAATAAAACGTGCAGGAAAACATAACATTCGGGTAGGATTCTTAGAACAGTAGTGAGGCAGGAAAAGATTTGGCATTCGACATGCCTGAAACACACAGGGAAAAAGCAGTAGCAGCTTGCAATGAGGAGCATAACAGTTCTTACCAGGATGAGTGGCAGTCATGACTGAGGTGCAGGGAAGAGCCACTGCAGGAATGATGGCTGTGAGTGCAGTTTGCTCTGCGGAGCCTGCGTGGCTGTGCAGGTGAGCTCAGCACCAGCCCTGGCCCTGCCAGTTTGCTGCTCACTCAAGGTTTGCCTTTTGCACAGCTCCCAGGGGAGCAAAGCTGTCATACACAGCATGTCCCAAACCCCAAAATTCTAAGAATGGAGATTCCTGTGAGGATTCTTGATGATGCACTGGGGCAAGTATCAGCACCGTGTAGAGTACAGAGATACTACATGGATATATGCAAAATGTATCCCTTGCCAGCTGCATATGTTGTCTACTCAAGTTGTCCTTTCTATCCTCTAAACCTCTTTTCC
>NW_008669540.1:0-6243 GCF_000695815.1 Acanthisitta chloris
TCCCTACCGCCCGCCCCGGCTGCTCGCCCACTGCCCAGCCGGAGTGGGACGGTGCGGGAAAATCCAGGGACCCATCCCACCGAGATCCTGGAGCCCCAGAACGGGGCCTTCAGCCTTTCCACAGCTCTGTGGTTACTGATTACAGACAGCTTTCAAAATACCCACGGATCCGGTGGGATGCTTAGCAGCCCCAACGTTTTGGGAAGGGGATGCTGCAAGGTAGCAGAACAGGATTCAAAGCTGCAGGCAGCCAAAGCCATACCTGAAGAGCTCTGGCTGCACTGGAATTCCCCTCCTGTTGTCTAGCAGTAAAAGAAAATGCCCCCAGCACCAACTTTAAGACCACAAAGCATTTCAGGACTAGGCAATTTGCCCTGATTTTGGGTGGGATTATACCCCTTCACACGCCAGAGAAACGCTGATTCCATACAGCTGGAGCTGGAAGAGCCATGGTTTGCTGGAAGCACAGCCCCTTCAGTTTGCACTTTGCACAGCAGTTGTGGATCTGTGCTAATTAGCACAGCCTTTAAGCCCCTCCTAATTTTAATATAAATCAGTGGAACTTACCCAGGGGCCACCTTGAAGCAGTTTGCTGAATCAAAGCATGGGTTGAAGTTACTGGGTTTGTGTCCTGAGTGTTTCATTTCGGTCACCTGTGCCAGGGGTGGTACCTGCATCAATAGAAAATACCACACAAGCACCACAGGCCCCTGTGTTTTCGTAACCCACAGCATCTGGCAAGAGTCCACCTGCTTTGGGGTTTAAATACCCTAAATTTGCTGCAAGTATGACTGCAGACAGGAAGGGAGGGTGGCCCAGGCTTCAGTCACCTGCTCTCTGCTGAACTCGGAGGTCCCTGGACCACAGGCTGCTCTCATGGGCAGTGCACAGGTTATATTTAACTGGTCATCTCTGGCTACAGATAAGACCAAATGCCTGCAATCAAAGAAAATATGAGCAAATGGCACCAGTCCCTTTGTAAGCTCTCCCAGCCTTTGGGATCCTGGATTCAGCTGCCTTTGACTCCTTATTTCAACTCTGTCCCCAAGTGACAGCTAATCTCCCTTGGCCCTGGACCATGCAGAAATAAACTGGTCTTACTGAGCTTTGGGTTGCTGAACCTGAGCCCAAATGTGAGTTACACCTCAGGCAGAGAGAACCAGACTGTCCATCAACCCTACCAGTCTACTTATTAAGTCCATAGGCTTTAAGGAATGCCAAAGCACCCTGGGTTTTTCCCAATTTGTTCCCCAATCCTACAGGCCCTGTGGATTTAAATTATATAGTGGGGTCCTGAATTAATAGACCTCCAAACCCTGACCTTAATGCAGAAAAGGAGAACATGAGATCCTGACATCCTTCCATACCTACAGTCCTGAAGTCTTGTGCCTCTTTGGCTCTGCCTCCTCCCCACCTTTGTGTCTCTGCTGAATGCAGTGGCAACATGGCTCCCAGAGCTTTGCTCTTCTGAACAGCATCAACAAGCTAAGCCCAAACCTCATGTATGGCCAGGAGATAATTCCTGTCCTTGGGATATAGCAAAGTACTCACTTGAGTGTTTCTGAGACCTCCTCATGCTTCTCCACTGCTGCCAGTCCCAGCCCACACCGTGTCCTCACCTTCCTGAGGCAATCCAGGTGCATTGGCTATCCATTTTGCTCAGTTGCTGGAGCTTCACTGCAACCTCTGGGAACATTTCCAGGGAGATGTTTGGTTTGGTTTTTTTCATTGGGAATGCATCTCACTCTGAAATTTATTTTTATAAAAAAATAAATTATCGATCTGTTTTAGGGGAAAAAAAAGCCAAAAGAAGACTTCTGTCAGTCTTCCTGTGTCACTTGTCAGTATTTTTCACCAAAAGCAGCATGGTTTCCACAGCTCTGAGATGTCACATCTTGACATGGAAAAAGCCATTTTGTTTCTGTTGTGGTTCATTTCACTGCATATCAGTAAATATTATACTGAATTCTTTTCCTCCTGTAATGACCTGACATACGCAGGAAACAGTGCTGCCTCCTGAAAACAAAACAGCTGACACCATCTCAGCCAGATGCTTTGATATTGCTGAAGGTTCTCAGCTCTGAGATGTCACATCTTGACATGGAAAAAGCCATTTTGTTTCTGTTGTGGTTCATTTCACTGCATATCAGTAAATATTATACTGAATTCTTTTCCTCCTGTAATGACCTGACATACGCAGGAAACAGTGCTGCCTCCTGAAAACAAAACAGCTGACACCATCTCAGCCAGATGCTTTGATATTGCTGAAGGTTCTGTTCTAAGCTGCTCTGTTGTATCCAGAACACAGATGTCCTTCTGGGAGCAAGTCTGGCTCTGTAACTGTGTTCACACCATCCCCAGCAATAACTTTCTGGCAGAAAAATCTTCCCTAATTTCACTTGGAGAACCCTTAACCTTTTCTTTTCCTGCTGTTATAAAACAGGTTTTACATAAATGCCTTCCCATCAATTACATCTATTGCTCAAATGGAGTACTAATTTGAATTTATTTTCTCTACTACTCTATTTTAAGTCCAGGCACTGTACTCTGGGCCCTTCTATGTGGGCAGCTTTAAAATTCATAGAGTTTTCTCTTTTCCCTAACAATGTGTCAGTCACCTTCCTTCCATCCTCCTGCTCTGCAATGAAGTGAATGTCCCATTCACTTCCAGGTTATACCACTCCTACACCACCTTCTGCCTGTAAGATCCTGCCCATGGAGCTCAAACACTGCCAGACACACCATGCTGCATTTTTTGGAGGGTCTCCCAATTCTAGAGGCTCCAAGTATTTTGCCTCTTGCTCAATTCTCCATCTTCTCTGTGGATAATCCTCTACCTGGAAAACACTCCAGGTCTCACCCTCCCACACCTGCCTGGAACAATTTGAGGAAAAACACCAGCTGCATCCTTATGAGGGAATTTTGTTGTGGTTGCTACTAGGTATAGGTGGAGACTGACAGCACTTAAGTCCATCTTGCAAAACTCAAGGTGCCAAGAGGATGTGTGGCACCTGAAGGAGTTTGGAATACTCCTACTTTTCTCATTCCCCTTCTTTCCTAGGGCTGGACAGTTCTGCCCGCTGATGCTGGAAGCTGTTTAGGCATGATGCTGCAGGACTTGGCCTCTTGTAGGTGAAGTGTGTCCTGAGTCTGTTTTCCCTGGTAGCAGAGGTGCCCCTTTGTCCAGGTCTTTAAACACAGACAAAATCACAGCAATTCTGTAGCCCACAGCTGAGTCCCAGGGTTGCTCTTGTAACTCAGCACCTCCACTGCATCCTGCTCCTGCAGGAAGATGAAGGAGGGGACACGATCTTCACATCTGGGTAAAGCAGCATTATGCCATGAAACATACATCCCTGGTTTTAGAGAATTTGAGCACCAGGCAATTCTCCAAGGGCAACTAGGACAATCAGAGTCCCAGTATACACACTGGAACCATTGTTACTGCTGATAATGAGCTTCAGGTCATTATCCTGGGAAAAGAAATCTAGACCCAGTGCATTGCATGATGGAATGTGCTGTGCCCACCCTGATGGGAGCCCCGGTGATGTCTGGGAACATATTTTGCCTGATGCTCTGACTCCTCAGCATGACCTGTGGCAGATGCTGAGCCCTATCCTGCGCAGCACTGGCCGTGTGGCACTGAGCCCGGTGGATGGACTGCATGTGGTATGGAGCTAAAGGCAAAGGAGGCAAATAGCCCTGTTTCCCTGCTGCATTTAATGTAAAAATTTAATGGTTTTAAATTTCAGTTCAGCTTCAGTTGACTCAGAAACTCTTTGCTGGACAACACTGGAGGAAGGATACCCAGGGAGGGCAGAAAAAGTGAGCAGCTGCTGTGGGAGGGCTGGGCAGGCTGGGGCCAACCTCCCCATCCCCAGGTTGCTGTGAAGAAGCTGGTGATATTTCTCTTATTTTGTGAAAAACTTGATTTCCTTTTAAGATCCCAATAAGGCTCTGGATCTCAGAAGACTTTCCCCTGTTTATTTGTTCTCTGATGCAAAAGGAGCAAGATTTATTATCACAATGAGGAATAAAGGGGTTGGAAAATACTTGGTATTTCTAAAAGATCTTTTTTAACCTGGAGGGCTCAGACTTTAAATTAATGAGGAACATAATTCTCTTGGCTTACAAGCAGCAGGGCATGGATAATATCTCCTTGTAGGGAAGGGCCACAAATCAAGGATGTTGCAGCTGATCACATAGCTGTGTGTTAAAGCGGTGCCTTGAGGCTGGGATAGGGGCTATCCCTGCCTGCTCCCTGGAATCTTCCACCCAGGAAAAATCAGAGCTTGTGTGAAAAGAGAGCCCAGATGAATGAGAAACCCAGATGATCAACCAGAGAGGGAGAGGGGAGAGAGAAGGGAATGTCTGTGGCAGTGTCTATTTTGGGGAACTGGACCCTTGTAATCACAGCTGGTGTGTCAGCTGGTTACTGTCGTGCTTAAGCACACAAAAGGCTGGAGGAGAAATAAAGGCAGGCAGGGGCACGCTCAAGGGCAGAGAAGGAAGCCAGCAGAGGAGAGCACCCTTGACTTTGAAATCCTGCCTCACCCCTTAGCTCATCTGTACATCCTTCCTGATGGACTGATTGATGCGCAGTGCGGATGGATGAGCTGGGGGCCAGGGCTGACAGTGAAGCTTCTTCCAGAAACAATAAAACAAGTCTTTCTCCCATAATTTCACCTTTTAATTAAGGAAGATGGGAAATCTTGATTATGGGGCCAATGAATTAAATGATATTTAGAAGTCACCTGAGAATCCGTGGCAGAACACACTGAGATCTCCCATTTCCCACACAAGGGCCGGATGCTTCTCTGTGCTTCCTGGCTCATCTTCCTTCTATATCTGTTGACAAAGCAGCACCAACAGTGTATCATTGTCTCCAGTTCATTTGTAACTGCACAGCCATTGATCTCTCATTGCCTGATGGCCATAGACAGCCCCAATGTCCCAAGTGGCACTGCAGGCCAGCACTGCAGCCCTCCTGGCTGAGAGGGTTCCTAAGGTGCCCACCAGCTGGTGATTTTGGTGTTTTGGACTTAGCTGGTTCTTGACAGGAAACTGCCAGTCCTGTCAGATTTACGGAGCTCTTAACTTTTGCTGTTGAAATTTGTCACCATTCACCATTCCCAATGCAGCAGCTTGGAGAGAGGGCTGGACCTGGGTGGAAGAAGCAGCGGGGTTTCTCTTCCCCTAGCAGAAATGTTTACTCTTGAGCACTTAGGAGCAACCAAGATCTGAGAGAAGGATGGAAGACTCAGTCTCCAGCACTTTTTGGAGAGCATCAGATGTGAGATTAGACACTTTAGACTGCCCTGCAATAGCTCAGCCCCTGCATTTCAGGTGCCCAGGGGTTTCCCATCTCCTACCTCCTCTGGTGGGTACAGAGTTGGATAGGGAAGGTGGTTCCATGGAGGAAGCCATCACCAATGCTGCTTAGGTTTGTGGGTGACGTTCCTTTAGGGCACTTTGCAGTGCTGTGACAAAACGGTTGTGCCTCATCTAGCACAATACTTCACTGTCCAGCACTCCTGGGTGTCCAAGGGCACAGGATCCACTGCTAATGAATTAACAATTCTGGAATTGATAAGAGGGAAATGTGCGTGCAAATAGATCTTTTTTCACCTTTGCTTGTGTGCACATGCTGGGCACAAAAATATAGTAGATAATATTATTATATCTGTTGGCATAAGCAAAAATTTCCATGGTGTTGGGAAGCTGTACTAAACTTAAATGAGCCTTGGGGACATGTGTGGCCAAACCACACTTGGAGCAATTGCTTTGGGGACTGCTGATGCCTGATGGGCTTTTCTGAAACAGATCCAGGACCATCCTAATTCAGAATTTTATCTTTTTCTTCTTGGGCTCCCATCTAGGCATGTGATAGAAATATTCATTTTAAGACAAGGAGAAAAGAAGGGGAAGGAAGCAATATTTTAGGCTCTTCCCCTGTCTTCCAAAAGCCCCTGCACAAGGAGATGGCCAAGTCCATCACCCCCTGCCCATTTCCCATTGCAGTTCCTGGATCACAACCCTGGGTCTCAAAAGCAAAGTGGTTCAAGGAGGATGTAGGAGGAAGGTGCAGGAGGATGCAGGAGGATGCAGGAGGGTAGGGGAAGATGCGAGAGGAAGGTGCAGGAGGAAGATCCTGGAGAGTGGTTTAAGGAGGATGCAGGGTGCAGGAGGGTAGGGGAACATGCAGGAGGAAGATGCAGGAGGAAGGTGCAGGAGAGTGGTTCA
>NW_008669541.1:0-2468 GCF_000695815.1 Acanthisitta chloris
AGGAAAGCTTCCTCCAGGAGTTGAGCCTTGTGCCAGACAACTTGACTAAGTGATGTGTTTGCAGTTGCCTGTTCACACAATGAACTGCACTGTGGCCACAGCGCTGGCCAGAAGTGACTGAGCATGAAGCACTTAGAGAGTTTTCAGAGCAAGGAATTGTTTCACACCTTTTCTGCTATAGCACTTGAGCTCTTCCTCGCCTTGGGCATCAAAATCTATTCACACACTTCCAGGAGACCTGATTGCTATGGATAATCACTGCAAAGTTTACTGACTGACTCAAGTGGACACAGCATCTTTTGCATGACAATGGTTTAGGATGTTTTACAAGATGGAGATTATGGAATAAATAATTACTACTAGATAAATAAGACGTTAAACTGCAGTTAAATCAGTTCTCAGAGGACCTTGTTTCCAAATGATCCAGTTGAGGAGACAAGGTTCATACACAGCTGCAGCAGAGCAGTCCCTTCACAACCACGGGAATTACAAACAGATTTGATTTAAAGACACATGAAGGACTTCACAAATTCAACTGCTTGGCACTGGAATATTGCCCAGGGAGGTGGTGGAGTCACCAGCCCTGGAAGTGTTGAAGAGGCATCTGGATCTGCACTGGAGGATCTGGTTTAGGGTTTAGGGGTTCCAGCAGTGACAGGTTAATGGTTGGACACAATGGCCTTAGAGGTCTCCTCCACCCTTGATAGTTCTATGATTCTATGGCAGTTCTGAGACCATCTGCCCATAGTGAATTCAATCCCTAGCTGACCAGGAGAGAAGCTGTAGAGTGTAGTTAAAAAGTCTGAGCAGCAATTTGGATCCTCTGAGTTAGAGAAGACTGAATGTCTTGTCAATTTGTCCTAAATGCCACAAGGAATCACCTTATAGTCTTCTTCTGCTGAATAATAAGTGGCACTTTGGAAAGACCTGCATGAGACATAACCAGGCTCTTGTATGTTAGAGGGTGCTAAGGGACTTCTGTGAGGACTGGCCACTTATAAACCAAATGATCAACTGTCAAATCTTCCATGAGAGTGAAGAATCAGTGCTAAAGGAAATAGCCAATTTCTACCCAGGGACCTTCAGTCATTTGGTCAGAGAATGTCCTCAAGGATTTCAAGTGAAAAGTGAGTTTAGAACAGCAGCAGCCACAATCTCCTCAAAGGTTTGGGAAAGCAACATGAAACACTAACAAATTATGTGCTTTTGTCAAGGAAAATGACAGCACAGCCCAATTCCTCTCCACCCAGAGCCAAGGCTCACCTTGCCCATTTACAAGCAAAATTATATGAGACATAGGTGGAGTTCGAGGTCCTCAGGGCAGTGAGGAAGATGCACAGTAAGATCACTGCCCTGGACTTCAGGAGAACAGACTTTGGCCTCTCCAAGGGCCTTCTTGGCAGAGTCCCTTGGGATGAAGTCCTGGAAAGCAGAGGGGTCCAAGACTGCTGGCTGATATTCAAGGATCAACTACTCTAAGCTCAGGACCAATGCATCCAGACATGGAGGAAATTGGGCAGAAATGCCAGAAGGCCTCCATGGATGGATAATGAAGTGCTGAGGAAACTCGGGAAAAAAAAGAGGCCTTTAGGAGGTGGAAGGGAGGACAAAGAGACTGGGAGGAATACAGAGAAGCTGTAAGAGAAGCTAGAGACACAGTCAGGAAAGCTGAGGCACAGCTGGAATTGAGGCTAGCCAGGGATATTAAGGATAACAAGTAAGGCTTCTACAGCTATGTCGTGTGTAAAAGGAAGGCTAGAGATAATGTGGGCCCTCTCTGGAAGGAAACAGAACTGGCTGCCCTGGATAGAGAAAAGTCTGAGGTTCTTAATGACTTCTTTTCCTCAGTCTTCAACTCCAAGTGCTCTAGCCATTCAGACCAGACCAAGAAGGACAAAGGTGGAGGCTGGGAGGATGAAACCCCTGAAATCACTGTAGAAGAGGATCAGGTTTGAGATCATCTCAGAAACCTGAATGTGCATAAGTCCATGGTTCCTGATGAGATTCATCCTTGAGTCCTGAGGGAACTAAGTTGCTAAGTCACTATCTATAATTTTCCAGGAATCCTGGCAGTCAGGTGAAGTCCCTGATGACTGGAAAAAGGGACCCCCGTTTCAAACCCCCATTTTCAAAAAAAAGGGAAATCAGAAGAACGAGGGAACTACAGACCAGTCGGTCTCACCTCTGTGCCTTGCAAGACCATGGAGCAGACTAAGCTATGCTTAGGCACATGGAAAGTAAAGATGTGATGGGTAATACCCACCATGGCTTTGCCAGGGGCAAGCCATGCCTGACAGTTTTGGTGGCCTTCTATGATGGGCCTACAGCATTTGTGGATAGGGGCAGAGCAACTGATATCATCTACCTGGACTTGTGCAAGGGATTTGACATTGTCCCACATGACATCCTTGTCTCTGCATTGGAGAGACATGGACTGATCGGTAGAGCACTCGGTGGATAAAGAACTG
>NW_008669542.1:0-1690 GCF_000695815.1 Acanthisitta chloris
CTCCTCTCCTCTCCTCTCCACTCCTCTATATAGCACTCAAAGTTCCCTCTGTGGTACATGATAAAATTCTCCAAAAACACTCCTGCTGAGCAAAGAGGAGTGGAGACACAGTCAGAAATGCAGCTCTGGAGAAAGTAACAGACTCAGAGTGGGGGTTGGCATTCATGGGTCTTGGAGATCCTTTAGTCCTGGATGGAAAGCACACTCAATATTCTTCCAAAAAGCTGAGCTTCTAGGATGGATTGTTCTCTTCTGGAAGAGGTGTGACCATTCATGGAACAAAGTCACACTTCTCTTTGAAGTTGTTGTCTCTATGTCTCTCATACAAACAATTTTTTATTTCTTTGCTGCACAGTGAAGAATCTTTTTCTTTTTTTTTGGGGTGGAGGGGATTAGTAGGCTCTCTTGCTTCAAACTCTTATCTCTCCCTCAGCACTCCAACATTTAGACCACCTTTGAATAAGCAGTTTCCTCTCCTTGTATGGATTAAATGCAAGACAACCACAAACGTACTTTGCAAAATATCTCATCCTGATATGACCTGCTAAACCTGTTCTGAGAACACTCAAATGAAGTGCTTAAGTGGAAGAAAACCTTAGTCTCAGGATGCAGTTTTGCCCAAGTGTTCGAACTGGGGTACATACATATGAGAAAAAATCAACTGAAAGTTCACATTCAAGTTACATCTCAATAGAATCTTTCATAAAATGATCGGTCTAACCTTTCTGCCCTTTCATCTTCCTTCTGGGATTGGCTTCACACACTCCCATCTTCAGGAGTTTAAAGATGTTCCACCCTCTCTTACATTTTGAATTTCCCACACCCAGCTACTTCCCTGTTTAATACTGTCTCATGGATTTTGTGGCCAAGATTTGTTACTTACTCTTTTATCCTGATGGTAATGCCAATAACAGCCAATATCTCAATATTCTGCTGGATTTATGGAACAGGTTGCAGACAGCAAGGTTCCCTTGGCAATTAGCTCTTCTCCATGCTCTCAAGTGCTGTAAATTTGTGCACAGGATGGCTACTGCTACCATAAGTTTAAAAAGTCATGCAGGATTTTTAGGCCACTTGAACATTTTTGATCCAATAGTCTTATCACGATTTTCAAAGGTTATTTTACCCTTCTTAAAGCAATACCTAAAATAAAGCTCTTTTATTTATTTTTTTAAAATTAAAACCTGAAGGGAAGCATCTGCTTCCAGTTGGTGCAGGTCTGCTGAACTGTAATTAAAGTGAATACTGAGCTTTTACTGGAATTTGGGTTGTATTCACTAAGGGCCAATTCATCTCAGGGCTCTGTCATCACAGAATCTGAGCACTTCAAAAATTTTGATGTCTTTATTCTCACTGCAGCCACATGAAGTGGGACGGATTTTAAACCATATTTGTCCCTTAATATTTGACTTTCTTGCATATAAAGGCAACACAGATGCTGTAATGAGAAGGAGACCTGCATAACAGGCATAGAATCATTAAGGATATTGTTCAACATCTTTATTGGCAACATGGACAGTGGAATTGAGTGCACCCTCAGCAAGTTTGCTGACCACACCAAGTGTGTGGGGCAGTCACAGCTGGAGGGAAGGGATGGGACATCCAGAGGGAACTTGACAGGCTTGAGAGGTGGAACAATGCAAACCTCATGGAGCTCCACAGCATGAAGTGCAAGGCCCTACATCTGGGT
>NW_008669543.1:0-781 GCF_000695815.1 Acanthisitta chloris
CGGGAACAGCATCCCTAGCAACAGGAATTTCTAAGATGGGATTCACAATCCTCAAGCCCCCCAAAAAATCTCCTTCTCCAGGTGCTTCCCACGAGTCTCAAATTCCTTCTCTGCTTTTCCTGGGGTGGAAAAATGGAATTTGGGGCAGAATTCCCTGCTCACTCATCCCCCAAAATTCCTCCCAACCCCAACCTGAGCCATTTCTCCCTTTTCCAGGATTTTCCCTGGATTTTGGGGTTCTCTCTGGGTTTTAGGGTCCTCAACCCTTTGTTTGTGGTGAATTTCTCAGGGATGTTTTTTGGGATCGATGTGTGAAATTTGGGGCTGGGGAATGATTTCATTTGATTTTTTTTTTTATTCCTTTGGGGAAGTTTGATCCGTTGCAGAGATTTGTGGGAATAAAGGGATCAATGGATTCACCTCCCCCAAGGTTGGGATCCTTCTCCCCCCCCCCAAATTCCAGAGGGGACTCCAAAACCCTCCCGAGGCTCTCGGGGACATCCAGAGCCTTTCCAAGGGTGGGATGGGGGAAAAATGGGAAAATTTTGGGGAAAAAATAGGATTGGGTTTGGGAAAAAAGTGGGTTTGGATGGGAGAAAACGTGGGACTTCAGATGGGAAAAAAGTGGGATTTTTGGGGGGAGAAAAACGGGATTTGGGGAGGAAAAAGTGGGATTTGGGGAGGAAAAAGTGGGATTTGGGGAGGAAAAAGTGGTATTTGGGGAGGAAAAAGTATTTGGGGAGGAAAAAGGAGTATTTGGGGAGGAAAAAGTGGGATTTGG
>NW_008669544.1:0-13220 GCF_000695815.1 Acanthisitta chloris
TTCTAGAGAGTAATGCTCAATGGTGGATGTCTTAGACCCTAGTGATGTTTACATGCTTCCTCTTAATCACAGAAAAGTAATTGACCTTCTGTGTCAGTTAAGACCTACTGTTTTCCATTGCCTCTAAATATCTGGGGAAGCAAAGCTCTTTCCTTCAAAGAGGCCACCACCCTCCATGAAATTGGAGGATTTTCTCATAGAAAGAAATAACCTGAAAAAGTCACTCTTTAGTAAGGCAGTCAGTAAAGTAGCTGGAAAGGAAAGAAGAGGGAGTGGAAAATCATTCAAAATCTGGCCAAGTGTTTCTCTTAAAACACTTTCCACTCAAAAAAAAAATGCTTATCAAATTTTCAAGAGCTGAAACTAATCTGTTCTGGTTTGGGGATTTCAGTGAAAACTTTTAGTGTTTTATTTTATTGCCATTTTCTCCTAGAAGGTACAGTCCTGTCCTGACCTGCTGTGGTTTCTTGCACTTCAGGATCTATCAAAGACTGTATTCCTCCAGCCAGCATGACAAAGTTGCTATAGCTGGTCAGGCAGAAAGAGTAATATAAACCCTTTCAAATTTTTTTCTGATTCCACACCCTGCCCCCCCCAGCATCTGGGGTTATTTGGGTTAGATAATTGGTCACTATCTAATCACAAGGCTTGAAGGGCTGAGCTGTCTCAACCTTCCTTCTGGGTAGGCATGTTTTTGACACCTTTTGTTATGTTTTCTCTCCCCTGCCCAGCTGAGGAGGGCAGTGATAGAGTGGCTTTGGGGACACCTGGCATCCAGCCAGGATCAACCCATCACAGACAGACAACATCTTCATTTCTTCAGTCTGTCTATAGCTGATAAGTTTTAACAGCAAACCAATTTCTAAACTAGGTAAGAATAGTGGGAATTAAAATTATAAATGCTGATTTTTTTCCTAGGGTAGTCAGGATTTGGTGACAACTGATTGATAAGGGCTAAGTGGAAATAGTTTCTTAATCACAGGAAGCTTTGGAGCTTCTGACTTTGGGACAACCCTACTTCTGGCTTACTTGGTGCATCACTACATTTATCTCACCACACTGAGTAATGCATTTTAGGGCATCTGTACTAATAGCATCAAGATACAAACCAGGTTGATGAACCAGATGGACTTAAGGATCTCTGTAAGTAAGGTACTTTTACAGCCAACCAACTTTGACTGTATGAGTTTGTGTAATTCCCACAGGTCAAAAATTTTGCCTCTTGGTTAAGGCAAGAACTTGGGCCCTCCTCCAGGCTTGCTCAAAGTTCAAGTGTGCCTGAATGTCAGAACACAGCTTAGAAATCCCCAGCACAATGCTGTCCTAAGAGCTTGGCAGCAGCTGTGTCTCCAGCCTTCCCTTTACTGTGCATTCTCTGAGCAATATTCCTGCTCTTTCTCGAAAGCCTTCTGTATGTCAGTGTATTTTGAGGCCAATGTATCCAGAAATACCTTCTGTGTTTCAGCATGCTCTGTAGGCTCCCTGAGAAGCCTAGGCAGTGTTCCTCACCACCAAGCTGAAAAGGGATAGAACCAAAACTGTTCATAGTAGATTTTACTTTCTTCCACAACTATTAAGGGTCTATGAAAGTAAAGAAAAGCTGGCCACTGGGTTCAGAGAATGGAGGATTAAGCCTTAAGGCAGAAGGATATAAATAAACAAGGGACAGCAATGATTCTGAGGCACTTCAGTGTCAGTATCTAAAGCAGCTGATTGCAAATGACTCAAAATAAAGCACAAAATTTGAAAACTTCTCAAACAGCTTTTTTTGAACAGTCTTTTATGTATGGATTTCAAGCATTGAAAGAGAGAAATTCTGTTATAACAATAGGATCTCATGTGCTTTAACCAGACAAGCAGTGATACCATGCGAGTGAGCTGTTGTGCCATGCTCCAAATCCCTCAGCAACAGGCCTGTACCTTGGGTGGGTGGACTAGACTAGCATGTGATAGTTGAGAAAGACTTGCTTTTTTCTCAATTAAAAGTTCTTGCTTGGGTGCATAACTACCCAAAGGCAGAGAGTTAATCTGAACGACTGGTATTTAATTTGTATTGGCTCTCATGGATGCTGCTTACATTAATTACAGAGAACCCATTGCACTGGATGAACTGAATCATTTCTTAGAATTATTGAGTATAAGCTAGCTTTCATCCCACATGCTGGACTTTGAACCATTACTGAATAATTTTTCAAATAATTTTATTTGGCCTTTTGTTCCACCTGCAGGTCTTGTCTTTTCCACCTACATGGCCTCCAAAACAACAGGGTCAATCCTGCTGCTTTGGTGCAAGACATGCTCTTGCTGGCATCAAAGGAGCTTTGCCCGCGCTGATATGATGTTGGCTGTATGCTTACGGTGACAAATGCAAGGTACTCTGTGACAGAGGCCAAAGGTGAGTTGTGCACAAGCCTAGCAGGGTGCCCTCCTTGGGAAATCAGACCTGCTGTATGCTGTGCACAGACACAGTTTCTGGTTGCCAAACAATTTCTCAAAGTGGGATGAGGATGCAGGAAAACACTGAAAGCTCTGTAAGATTTCTGCTGTTCCATCACTTCGCACCCAAAATCAGAAGGAATGAGATGAGAACCATGTTTCAAAGAACAAGGTGGGACACACAGGGAAATATGGGGACAAACTTGATGGGGCCTGTGGCAATAGGGCAAGGAGTAATGGTTTTAAACAGAAAGAAGCTTTTAAAGGACCCTTTCAACCCAAATTCTTCCATGATTCTATTATTCTAGAAGGCGAACTTTTCCAAATCTACTCAGTGTTTCTGTCAGAGCACTGTCTTAACTGGCATGGAAAGGAACTGAAGTTTTGGTCTGCTCTGATGAACAAGACTGTTTAAGTCTTTTCTTTGATTTCCTGACAGTATGGTACATCATACATCAGGAAGGTGGTTAAATGCAAATATGTTCTGCCTTAAACAGAAGTCAGGGAAAAAAAGGTGCATTCCCTGCTCTAAATTGGAGATGTAATTAGAGACAGTAATTGTCAAAACATCTCTGTCCCCAGTTGCTGTTGCTAACAATTTAAACCAAAGGCATCCTTTTCCCTGAAAGATACAATTAGTGAGGAATAAAAAAGACTCTTTAAAATAATATTTCTAAAGAAACAGAATAATACACTCATTTTATGTTTTTTCTTCTGTTTTACTTCTGAGGAGCTAAAAAAGACCAGAAGAGTCTACTTTTGTGTGCTCTGTGGCCTTGAAACTCTGTGGATCCTACTCACAAAGATATCTGGAGACATGATCAGGAATAGTTTAGGTCCTAAATACCATTTTTGGTTGGATTTTAAACATAGAAGGCTTTGCGGTTTCCCCCAGAAAACAGCTTCAACATCTGTAAGTGACTGCATTGGTTCCTGACATGGTTGTAGGATTAGACAAGGTCAAGGCAATTGAAAACTGGCAGAGCACTTGGGGAGAGATGAAAACACTATGAGCATTTGCATCTTCAGATGAGTTTGTTCTTTCATGGGACTTTCCTTTGAGCAGGGCATAGTTATGGTGTAGCACAAGTTGACTTGCAAATGTGATGTTTGTTCCTACAGCAGCAGCTTCTACCTATTAGTCACCCAGCTACCAGAACTATTTAGCTTGGGAACAGCCCTAGTTGGAAATGGTTTCTGTGTCCTTGGTACCTCAGCTTCTGTATACTCCTCCAGCTTCCCCTTGAAGATTGCAGATTTTCACATCCACAACATCTACTGCCACTGCATGGTGAGATGTTTCCCATTGCTAGTGCTGTGCTTGGCTCTACGGCATCACTTGAGCTTTGCTCCAGCTCTTGACTTCAAGGAAACAGTGAGACAGCTGTTCCCTTTTCATTCTTTTTGTGATAATGCTCTTGATGTTGCAGACTTCTTTCATGACCCTTTTCAGTGGTGTCTTTTCCAGACTGAAGTCCTGAACTAATCACTCACTCCTTGTACAGAAGCTGTCCCATGTTTGGGATATCTGTAAATATGCCAAAAATTCAGAGCACTTGGCTTTCTGAAAGGCTATTAATAATATATCTTGACTTTTGCTTGGAAACTAGGCTTGGTTTCTGTCAGTTATCACAGGGTAAGAGAAGAGGTCCTCCTGTGAGTTCATAAATTGTCATAGATAGGAAAGAAAGGGTAGCAGTCAATGGACAGTTTCTCTGACAGGAGAGGAGTAGCAATGGGCAATCCCAGAGACCCTGTGCTCTTCCATATATTTGAAAGTGATTTGGAAAGATAATTTGTCACTCAGGAAAGTTAAAAATACAGAAGGCTGCACAGAGCTGTAGGAAAATTCAGTAAACCTGGGTAGAAAACAAAGTGACAGCTGTCACTGTGACATGCTGTGTCAGCTGTGCAAAGTAACAGGGACAGGCAGGAAAACCCAGTCAGCTGCAGGGTCACAGCAGTGAGCTCTCAAACAATTACTGGTATTCAGGAAAGATTTCAGAGAAAATTCTCTGGAGATATTGATTCGGTGTTCAGCATTAGTCAAAAGTTATTGGAAATGAGAGGAAAGGATGTGGACAAAAATAAAGGTATCTGTGCTATAGAGCTCCTGTACTGTGAGTGTTATGTTTTGTTCTGGTCACTTCACTTTAAGAAAGGTTGTGGTATAACTATGCCCTGAAGAGAAACAGCAGTTTTTATAAGAGGCATGAAAAGATTCCTTGCAAATAAGATTAAATAGTGTTGAACTCTTCAGCTTGGAAATAGAGACAGCTGAGCAGCCGTATCACAGAAGCCTATAAAATATTTGGAAAGGTGTGGAGAAGAAGGTTCCAAAACTACTATTAAGGATGTAAAGTCCATATACCATCAAATGAAATTATCAGATAACAGGTTTAAGACTAACACATAGAGTACTTATGTGTATGATGAATATGTACATTTTGAGACCAGTTACCTTAGACTATTATGAGGGCCAAACATAGGTATTAGTCCTAGAATGGGTGACATATGCTCACAGGTGGTGTATCTACTGAGATTTACTGTACCTGAGAACCTGGATGCCAGCTCCAGCTTAAGAAACTTAAAACCCTTTAAATCAGTGATTGCCTGAAGCTGGAAGTGTGTATTGAGGAAAAGATCACTCTGTGCTTGACCTGTTTCATATACCTTTCCTTATGTTTCTGGAATGGAGCAGTTAATTTTGCTCTGCCTATAGTTGTCTATTGCTGTGAGTGTGCTGAAGGCTGTGAGATTTCCATCACAGGAGCTTAAGAGCAGATAAGCTCCACACCTTGCTGATGCAGGGTAGATAATGCTTATCCTCCTTCAGAAAGGAAGCTAGACGTGGGGACCTCAGGGTGTCACTTTGATCTGATTTCCTGCAATTCTGTGGAAACAGTGAGTGAAAGTACCTACTTCTCCACTTCCCACCTCTGGGCTGTCATCAGGATGTGGCAGAAAGGGTCCTGTGTGCTAAACGGCAAGAAAGGCTGAAACAAGGACAGAGCCTGCAACAGGTCTGTAATCTTCTCACCACTGGAATGACAGTGGAGGCTGAGGGTAAGTTACACCTCTGAAGTGCACCAGCATAGACATGCCAGGATGTGACTCAAGGGCCAGGCTCAGCCATAAGCCAGGTCTGTGGGCGTTGGAGCCAACATTATGTCAGTCTGCTGTGTTAGTGGCAGCCTGCCTATGGATGAGTGCAAGGGGCAGAATGAGGTTGTTCCAAGCCCTGGGATAAAGGAATTGCAGTCACTGAGCCTGTAGGTATAAGCTGCTGTAATAACATCACAGCAGAAGTGGTGAAGATCCGGACGAAACATCTAAGGAGCAGTTTCACAACACATCTGACCCATGAGCTTTCCATGGGGAAAAAAGAACGGGAATGAGCTTACAGGACAGATAGCAGTCTCATCAGAGTCTCTTGACTCTGTAGAGCTTGAGCTCAGTAACAGCAAGGTTGAGTGCCTGTGGGTCAGAATTGGGGGAGAGGCCAACAAGGCTGATATCTTGGTGGGAGTCTGTTACTCAGTCAGGACGATGAGGGTGATGATTTACTCTACAGGCAGCTGGTGGAGGTCTCAAAATCACCAGCCCTTGTTCTTGTGGGTGACTTTAACCTGCTGGATGTCTGCTGGAAATTTAATACAGCAGAGAAAAGGCAGTCTAAGAGGTTCCTCGAGTGCATAGAGGATAATTTCCTACTTCAGCTGGTAGATGAGCCTACTAGGGGTGGAGCCTCACTAGACCTGCTGTTCACAAACAGAGAAGGGCTGGTGGGAGATGTGGTTGGAGGCCATTTGGGGCACAGCAACCATGAAATTATGGAGTTTTCAATACTCAGGGATGCAAGAAGGGCCATCAATAAAACTTCTACCCTGGACTTCCAAAGAACAGACTCTGGCCTGCTCAAAAGTCTGATTCAAAGTGTACCTTGGGAAACAGCCCTTGGAAACAAAGGGGTCCAAGGAGGGATGGTCATACTTCAAGAAGGAAGTATTGAAGGCACAGGAGCAGCTGTCCTGGTGTGCCGTAAGGTGAGCCGGTGGGGAAGGCGGCCGGCCTGGCTGAACAGGGAGACTTTGCAGGAAATTATGAAGAAAAAGAGAGTTTACCAACTGTGGAAAAAAGGTCTGGTTACTCAAGAAGAGTTCAGTAATATAGTTAGGTCATGTAGGAAGAAAATTAGAGAGACAAAGGCACAATTTCAACTAAATCTGGCCACTTCTGTCAGGGATAATAAAAAGTGTTTCTATAAATACGTCAATAGCAAAAGTAAGGGCAAGGAAAACCTTCATTCCTTGTTGGACATGAGAGAGAGCAGAGTCACCAAAGATAAGGAAAAAGCTGAGGTACTTAACACCTTTTTTGCCTCAGTTTTTAATAGTAGGACAGCTTGTCCTCAGGGCAACTGGTCTCTAGAGCTGATAGAAGTGAGATAGGAAGCCAAATCCAAGAGGAAATGGTTAGTGATCTGCTTAGCCGCTTGGATCCTCACAAGTCTATGGTGGGACCAGATGGGATCCATCCCAGAGTGATGGGGGAGCTGGCGGAAGGGTTCGCCAAGCCACTCTCCCTCATTTATGGACTCAGATGATTGGAAGTTGGCAAATATCATGCCAATCCACAAAAAGGGTTGCAAGGAGGACCCAGGAAACTACAGGCCTGTCAACCTGACCTCAGTGCCTGGCAAAGTCATGGAGCAGGTCATCCTGAGTGTGATCACACAGCACCTACAGGATGGACAAGGGATCAGACCCAGCCAGCATGGGTTTAGGAAGGGCAGGTCCTTTTATGATCAGGTGTCCTGCATGGTGGATGAGGGGAAGGCTGTGAATGTAGTCTACCTGGACTTCAGCAAAGCCTTTGACACCATCTCCCATAGCATACTCCTGGAAAAGCTGCAGCCCATGGCTTGGACAGGGGCACTCTCTGCTGGGCTAAGAACTGGCTGGATGGCCAAGCCCAGAGAGTGGTGGTGAACGGTGCCATATCCACAAATTCTCAAGCCTGGAAATCCCTTCTCAGAGGCAAAACAGCTTCCAGGCTCTGACTAGGTGTTGTGAAGAAACCTGAAGAAGTTTCCATGGTCATATTGTGCACCTTATGAGGCTGAGCAGTCAGAAGTGTTTGATGGCTCCTGCCCAAGTAAACCCCATATTGTCAACCACATATGAGTAACACCCAGTCTGTAAACCACAAGTAAACCTCTTTTGTGTAGTTCCATTAAGGTATGTTCTACAAACAATAGTTGAGAACAGCTCCCTGCAATCCATAAATGCCTTCCATCCCCACAAGACCTCTCGGTTTCCTATGAGGCAAGATCTTTCCATAATACTTTTGAAACTAGAGCAACAAATGCAAATATTTCCATCTTGTTTTTAACTGTTGCTGACAATGTCTGCAGTGAGTAAAGAGTGTGTTTCTGTCATTTGTTTATTTTTTGTGATTTGCATTCATTAAATGGATGGGGCTTTAAGCAAACTGATCAAGTGGAAGGTGTCCCTTCCCATGGCAGAGGGGTTGGAACAAAGGATCTTTGTGGTCCCTTCCAACCCAAACTCTATGAAATGCAGGCATAGCACAAAAAAAATTAGACTTTAAGGGATGTGTTTGTGGAATAAACCCTTGTTGGAAGAATGCCAGTATGACCGCTAATAGTCTTGAAGGTGGCATTTCTGTAATCCTGCTGGAAAATAGAGCCTGACAGGACATAACCTCTGCTGTTCCCAAAGTACTTCTGTATTTAACATATAGAGACAAAAAGAATCACATTCATTTTATCTGGGCACATCTTAGAGCCATCACATGAGAGTTGCAGGATGAAGGTGATGTGGTATTAGCCCATTATTATTTGTGTGTCTTTATTAGCACCCATCATTAGGAAAATCGAAGGTTACATTCCAACATGCTAAAAAGGATCCTAATGAGTGTTTAATGGGAACATTTTTTTTTTTAAAGAAGTGCAGTTTTGACCTGTTTAAACTCTGATCTGAATTCACCAGATTTTTTAGGCTCTTGAAGGATTTGGACACCACTCACAACAGGGGCAAGAAAACTAGTGTCTCTTGCACAGACTGGCTAGAGAAGTCTACATCTCTTCATCCCTGAGGAGCAAAGCATTTTGGGGGTCAGGCTCTCATTGCTCAGCAAGCAGGACAGGTGTCCATTACACAAGATTTTAGCTTGGACTGAAGAAGGAAAAAAGTACTCTATGTCCTATGGTTAAAGCATCTCATTATGAAGCATTACTCATTTGTGCCTACACATACAGCAGAGGAGACTTCCAAAACCAATTGTCCATTGTGTCTCTTTCTTCCTCTCTGTCCTAGCTATGACAAACCTTTTGGATAGGTTTGTGACCTGTGCCTGTGAATGAGCATTTGGCTTTCACTGCAGACAGAGAACAAAAATGAGTTTTCCATTTTCTTGAAATCAATTAAAATCAAGCATTTTCAGATTCTAGTCCACCTACAACAATTTTTGTTCATTTTCCTGTTCAGCACTGCAAGTCCCTCTTCTCTTCCCTTCCCCAGTCAAATTTTCATGTTCCTAATCCTAGGATTTACTTAAGAAACTACAGAGGATCCTGACTGAAATGGCTTCTCCTCCAGCTGCTTTGTCTCCAGCTGGAGACAATTACTGATTTGTCCAATTTCACCACATACATTATTAAGATCAAAGGCAGACCTCAAAACATTAACAACTAATTTCAGTGTTATAGTTCTAATAAAATAAAAGCGAGCCACTATTAGGCAACATCTCTTTTGCATGTGGTAACTTCTTCATTGAATTCTGAGGTTTTCTTCCTTCTCAGATAGAATTAATCATAGTTGCAAGGATCTATGGATTACTGCTGCTTTTAAATTTGCAGTGGGGTGGCAGATGGGAGTAATTTGGTTATGTCCCCAGCAGGAGCATGGAGAGAAGCAAAATAGTGTTAATAATTTGGGGTTTTTTCTTATTCTAATAAAGTTCTGCATCCAGTGAAACTCTTTTTGCATGGGTCTCCTTTTATCGTAAAGTTTGACTGCAGATGTTGGTCTGTCTATCTAGTGCAAGCAAGAGGAAAAGAAAGTGCCACAGTTTGGACTTCTGGAGAGCAGATTTGGGCAAGCCCAAGGAAGAGCTGCCAGGGTTCAGAAATGAAGAGCGCTGAACATTGAATGGGGAAAGAATTAAGATGGTAGGGAATAATGCATCTCATTAATATAGGAGACAAAGGCAATTCTAAGTCATTTACCCTCACTGAACTAGAAGATAGGAATAACTGCTTTCTTTTAAAGTATTTTTATGTTTAGGCCATGCTTCACAGAGAAAGCATCTACCTTTTCAGCTCCCAGCTCTGGCAGAGAAACTCTATGGCCTTTGAACCCAGACTGAGCAACAATTTGTATGGCACGAGGCTGTGCTGTGTGCAGCCCTGAGGCCTCTAGCCTGACCCTCAGGGTCTCTGATGAGATGAAGGTCTGAAGCAGAGCCTGCCAACCCAGCCCTGCCTCAACCCTGGGAGCCCAGCCAGGACAAGGGCATGGGGAGCTGCCTATGGATCCCAGGTCCTACCAGCCCGTTCTGGGACATTCCACCTGCTGCACACACCCCTTGTAATTGGAAGCCAATGTGAAAGAAAGCAGAGGCTGGATTTACTGTGGTGCTCTGCTGCAGGGACCCAGAAGTTCAAAGCACAGGCTGCTGAAAAGGTCTGGAGAGGGAAAGGTGAGCACTGATTCCCTCTATGGTGCAAGTCATCTGTGTTTGAGATTTGCCACCAGTTAGCACAAACAGGCAGGTAAATCAATGATGGTGAGAGGATTATGCCTGAAACCACCTTATCTGACTTGTGCCTCAGTGCTCAGATCGAGGATGGAATAGGACCACTGTTGCTAGGAAGATTCACAGCCTACAAGGAGCTTGTCCCTGGGGCTGTTGGATAAGGCTAACCAGGACTGAGAGGCATTAAAGATAAAAGACACGGGCATGGGAGCAAAGTCTAGAAACTGTGAGAACCTAGGATTCATCTTTCCATCTCTCTTGAGGTGTGATCTAGCCTCTGGAATGCTGCGCAGAGGATGCTCACTGACATTTCCTTTGAATGTTTCTCCTCTCTTGTAATGAACCTGGCTGCTGCTTCTTGGGCTGTCACAATGAGCTCTGTTGTGGGTAACCCCTCCTCAGTATGACTTTCCAGGAGCTGTGGGTACTAACAACACTATGTTAGCACATCTCAATCACCAAGTGGTGTGCACCTTAGCTCTTGACTTGGCTGGGGTGATTTTGGCACTGAATCACTTTGCAGCACTGTCCTCCCCATTGTCACCCCCCAGACTGCCATGCTGGCTCACGCAATGGATGAGGTGACACGATGGCAGAACGTGCAGGTGCCTTCAGCTGACCTTGGTGCCTGTGTGCTGACCAGGCTAATCTGCTGTGCCATGAGCTGGGTAGTCAGGGTGCAGTTGTGAGCCCAGTTTGGATGCTCTGCAAGATAAAGATGTCTTGAACCACTGCAGCAAAATTTGTTAGAGCTGCTCTGCTAGAGCCTAGAGTTGAAAGAGGCCTTTTCCCATGTAGTAATGCCAGAAGTGATGATCACAAACAACTGGCTGTCACTGATCTGCTCTGAGGTCCCAGTTTTTACAACACCCCAATTTAAGCAGGTCCATCCCCCAGCAATTCCAAGGGTACTGATCAACTGTGAAAGCATCCTGCTCACAGGGAAAACTTTGCAAGAGGGACATAAATGTTGAAGCTGCAGCTGCCCCATCAGGGCAGTATGGAACAAGGCAGCTACTGCCAGAGTCTCTGCACCCACATCACTTGGGGTGGCTATTCTGCCCCTTTGAGGTCAGTAATGGAGCAAATAGATCTCTTGAGATTTTTACTTGGAGGTGAGTTTGACATCACCTCTCTTTGACCTTTAATATTCAAACAACTTTTTTTTAAAGCTGAAATACTAATGCTGTGAAAAGGTGTGGGTCTGTTTTTTTCTCCCTGCTTCACGTCTCCAGCATCATAGATTTGCTATGACCTACTGCAGCTGTGCTGTTTGCGTGGCATCACGCGTCATTGCAGCCACAGAGGGCTTCTCAAAGGCTAATCTGAAAGCTGATTTATGGCAACTCACCTTAACCCACATGAGCCATTATCTCACTTCTGACTCTTTGCTAGGTTTCCTGACTTTCTGCCTAGTTTATTTCAGAAGCAAATGGGAAAGATGGGATTTCTGCTGAATATAGGCCAGCTCTTCAGCCAGTTGCTGGAGCTTTGCCAGTTCTTGCCAGATGGGGATTGAGCACTGGCTTTGTCACATCAAATATTACCTAGCCAAGATTTAATGGCATCTGGCTAGACATTCTTTGCTTTCTAAGGGATTTTCTGTTACTCATCCCAGATACTTTGGTTGTAGATCTGGTGCTATCTGACTATAGCTTTTCCCCTAGCTGCTTGCAGTGAGGCATTTATGTGCACAGAATCACAGCAGATAAATCTCTTATAAAGAGATAATCATAATCTCTTTAATCAGCACATTGTAGTAATCCCCCATAAACAGACTGGCTTCAGCAAACCTTTTACTAGGTCAGTGTCCTCACTGATCTTTTCCCTCTTCAGTTTTGTCCTGTGTCAGCCATGTAGCAGAAGATGGATGTTTCAGAGAGATCAGGAAATTAAATGATCATGTGTACATACAGGAGCTGATAATATGCACCTTGCATGCATATGTTATTTGGTGATAACAAATATGAGAATAGCAAAGATATGTAGGAAGAATGCAAACACATCTTCACTGTGATTTAATACATGCAAATTCCAGTGACTCCTATCTTGGAGCATTCCATGCTTAACATTCACAGTGTGCTTTTGTTTGCTCTTTGTTCCTGGACAACACTGCTGACACTGCAGAAGTTACAGTTATGTTTCTGCTCACGCACAATGTACATACATTATTGTAAATGTACTTGAGGGAATGAGTTACTGAAATAGCAGGGAATGTGAATTACACACCTGCCTTCAGCAAATTCTCCTTGTCTGGCTTTATTCAGTTGCTGTAGGACCAGTGAAAACAATTCTAAAGGAAAAATGATTCATCCACAGAGCTCTAGTAAGAGGTCAGCTCTGTTCAGACCCACTCCAGAAAACGGAGGGGAATGTCTGACTAGAGGAAAGCCAGTGGTGTTGCCTGCCTGATGCCTCTGCCCTGCCCTGCCACTTCTCACCATGCTGACGTTAGCATTTCTTCATGGATTTCTTAAAGGAGATTGTTTCTAAGTACACACTAAGGGTTTAGCACGCTGAACTACTGCCTCGGAGGGACTCCAGGTAAAGCAAGGAGAGCAAACAAGGTATGGGAAAATGGTGGAACTCATCTAAATTGTCAGATGGTATTCTCATTTCAGGCAAGGGTACTGTAACCCCAAGTTTGTGGCTGCCTGGAGAAACCAAGGAAGTATGGTGGGAAAGAGGAGTGCCTCAGGCATCCCAGGATTTGCCTTAGAAGAGAGGACAGTGTAACCGTTAATGTTTGTGTTCTTTCCTTACAGGTCAGCTTTAGCATTAGCAGGCCTGCACACACTTGAAAAACAAATGACAAGCTGTGTCCAGTCCCGTGGGTCTTACTCATGGGACTAGTCCTTACTCATCAGATCAGCCCCCGCAAGGCCAATGAGACTGCTTGTATGATTGAGCCTTTTGGCAGAAAGGTCTGTTCATTTCAGTGAGGATCCTGCTTGTTTCGCACACATTTGTCTGCATTTGTAAAAATGCAGACATTTTTGGAA
>NW_008669544.1:13256-20011 GCF_000695815.1 Acanthisitta chloris
AGTTGCAAGCCCATCTGGGACAGTCCTGGAGTCCTGCAGTCCTGGCACCCTAGTGAAGGTCTTCAAGACGACACCCTGAATGTACTCCAGGCACAGGAATTTTTTGCTTTCACTTCTCATCCCAGAGTCCCCAGAGCGTTCCTCTCCCCAGGGCTATGGCAGTAGGTAGGGCTCTCATATAATTTTTGTTGCCATATGTCATTTAAGTCAATTGAGGAAGGTGAGAATTGGGTTCCCAATTCATGTGATGTGCTGTAAAGGACATTCCTCTGTGACCCAGTTTTACTCAACAAAAGTAAAATGTTGCCGCGCTCAACTACAGAGCAGCTGGAATCCGGGAAAGGGAGCAAGCTCCAGTCCGGAGAGCTGAAGATTGTAAAAATTCGGCATTGAAATCTGTCGAGGTGATGGTCACACATGTCCTGGACACCCATTTCAACATGGTATCTCATCAGCAGTGTCCTTGGCTGTGGCTGCTGATCCGAGCTATGTTTTCGCTGCAGAGATGGATGCATGGGCATTGCCCACTGCAGAATAACAATGGTGCTTCCTGCCCTGTGGAGCAGACAGTGTGGAGCACAGCAGAGCTGGAAACCTCTTCGTTACCTCAGCTTCCTGTTAAAGCAGAGTGTCTGGAAGGAAGGATGTCTCACAGCCAGAAGATTGAACTAGTAGGAATGAACTGCAGTTGCAATTTCTACCTGCACTTTCTGGTCTGATTTTTGAAGTCACTTAAACTCTGCTTCATTTTGTTACATTTCAGGAGCAGGAGCAATACTCAGTTTCAGAGGAGAAAAAGTAATGAATAGTGACTTAATTGTGGAGAACATGTCCACGAGAATCTAACAAGTAATAAGTGTATGAGAGGAAGATAAGCTGGTAGGCTGTGGCACTCGGGGGTCCTGTTCAGTGGTGGCAAAGGTGTCACAGTTGCAGGTGTTCTCCAAGTTTGGTGGGGGTTCCTGATTTTCCTGTGCCTCCTTGAGGCACATGAAATTCAGCTTTTGATAGATAGGGTGATTTTTGGAGCATTCAGCTTAAAAACAAGAAGAGACTTTACCTTGCTGTGCACAACTTTCAGTGATCTGTTTGAGAGCAAAATTGCCCATGAAGAAGTCCTTTCTCATGGTTAGCACAAGACTTCCATTATGGTATGGTCCTGCAACATGGGCATCACTGACAAACAGGCCTAGCACTTGGTAATCTGTTTTAAAGCACCTATTTGGGGTCACATTTCCCTCAGGAACAGATTTCTGCATAATCAGCCTAGAGACTACTTGGCTGGTTTATCTACACTGCCCTCACTCCACCACTGAGGGTGTGGTGAGAAGGAGGATGCACCTCAGAGAATTGCCTGGTGGCCTCAGATGGTATTGGAATTTCACAGTTAGTGGGTTTGACTGGGATTTTCTCACCCATGTTTTTCATTAGGTGGAAGGTGTTTTAAGCAGGGACCTCTGTCCCATTCAATACAACAGAGATGACCAAATTGGGGTGGGGAAAGGGTTTGCTGCAGAGACAGGGCTGAAGCCCAGAACAAAGAGCCTGAAGGGAAGGCGCATTAGCAGCTTTGTCTGAGGCATCACAAGACCCTTGGGACCAGCAGTGGACTGCTACAAAGCCATATTCTCAGCTAGTCAAAGCTGTTGGTGACCTTTTCAAGTCAACTGTTCTGCAGAGTGCAAGTGTGTTTCTCTCTGAGAAGAGGGAGCCAGCACCATAAAAGCTTGATTTTATTCTGAAACTTGCTAGGAATTGAGTCAAGTGGGCTCCATAAGTATAAGCATTATAACTAAGGAGTTAGACTTGAGGGCATGATTTATGAAGGTGACCCTCCCATTTCAATGAACTGGTGGCCATATTTCAGAGTCCTGACTGAGATTTTCTAGGTGCTATTGTTCCCCAGTCATCAGCCCCATCCAGCATTATGGGTGACACCGGTTAGCTACTCCAGCAGGCAGTTTGATGTCCCATCTAGCCAACCCAGCCACAGCAACCTCTGCTGTGCTTTGAGGAAAAAAAAGTGCCAAATTTGCCAATGCAGTTACTGCCAAGGCAATAACCTCTAGCAGAGAGGTGTCCAGCTTTGAGACAGTCACTTTTTAAACTGTTCCTCCTGTTCCCAAAGGGAACTGTTTTTGCAGTTAATAGTTAAAATTAGGGAGCTGTTCGATTTTAGCTGTTGACAGCTCTGCTTTGGCTTTGCTTAAACCCATGTTTTCAAGGGCTCTTCTACATGCACGTATGACAGAGGTCTGCTGCTAAACCAGGGAACTTTTTTTGTAGGAGTTCTGAAGTATCTTCCACATGCAGTTTAGCACTGATTTAATTATTACAGTTGAAAGCCTGTTAATTAATCTTGTCAAATTGATGATGTTACTGAAATCTATTTGAACATTTGAAGCATTTTCTAATGCTTCAAACCACACCACTACATTGGTGCAGAAAATTGAGCGTAGGCATGGTTTTTTCTTTCTTTACACTCTGTTAGGCCAGCTTCTACTTGTACAACAGTTGTGGTTCATATTGGAAGACAAAATGCTTCTTTGACACTTTTAAAGAGAATTTGGTAAAATCTGAAATCATGTCCTATTTAAGAATATGCCAAATAAAACTGGGGAAGATGAGCTTTAAAAAAGACAGGAAGTCAAACCAAAAAATATCCACCTTTCTTCGTACGATATAAAGTAGTGGAACAACCTTGAAAGTTAAAAATACTTTCACAACCCCATTAAATCTATTTAGCTTTTCAAGGTCCAGCATTTCCTTTTTATCTGTGCACTTTGGTTATGCTTCTTTATGGTATCTTTTCCACTGCCAGCCCACAAGACTAAACTTGCTTAGTATTTTTCACGCTACATTTCCATGCTTCCTGTTCTTGCCTCCTCTCACCCCCAGAGATCTGAGATGGTCTGAAGGCAAGACAGAGCTCCTGCAGTGTCTAGAGATAGATTCTGGTCTAGATGGGTAATGCAATATGGAGTCTTTTGCTGTCTGAGTTGCTAATTTGGCTAGGAATTGAATCAGTCATGACTGAAATAGGCTGTTCTTCAGTAGCTTTCTAGTGGTCTGTTTGATATGATTTATTCATGTTCATATCAGTCTAATCCCATTTGTCACAAATCACCACCATGACTGAGCATAACGTGCTCTCAGCCTGATCCCCACCTAGATGGTGTGAGCCTTTGGATGCATCTGTCCTGTCTGGATTTTCTCCTTGTGGTGTTGCCTCTGTTGTAGCTGCAACAGTTCTTTTTACAGAAAAGTTGACTCGGTGCTTTTCACAAACTGGAAAAGACACATCAGTGCCCCAGCAGCTAGGGCACAAGCAAACCCTCCATTCGCTCTCAGCTATGCCATTTGAAGATGTTATTGCCTCTTCAGGGCTGTCAGAACAGGGTGTCAGTTTGTTGGGGCTGACTATTTCCAAAGCTCTCATGCTGGACAAGACCATACAAACAACCTCTGATCAACTTCAATCAGCCATCTGAGTTTGAGGAGTCAACACTGCTGTGTTGTTATCTGGCTGATTTTGGCCACAGCCAGTTGGGGAGTCCTGGAGTAGAGGGTCCCTCCTGCTCGGAGATCACAGGTGTGGCTGCTGTGAGCAAGAGCGTGCTGTTGTGCAATGCCTTGGCAATGAAAATTACTTTTGCTGGCAGAGATAACCCTAAAAGTCTGTTCACGGCCTGTGTGTTCACTCAGAGTTGGACTGGACTCCCTCCCCAACGCTGCTGCAGCCCGTGTGGTGTCTGCAGAGTCCTGTTGATCTGCCTGCTGTGCTTAGCATGGTTTGGACCTGTATCAGCTTGAACTTTCAGGAAATGTTCAGTCCACAGCTTGGGGATCTGCTTGGACACAGTCTCACTAAGTGGTTCAGATGTTGCTGCCCTGCTGCAGAAAGCTAAGCTGGACATATGTGATCTGGTGGATCACTGTCCTCAGGACCAGAGAATGGGGCTGGGACCATTTTATTTGTTGGTGTTACTGTCCCCTCTGTGCCTCACTGTATGTCCAGTGTCTGCACCCAGTTTTTCTAAATCCTGAAGGTGTCATTATAATACAAAGGTATGACCTGAAATAAGAGTGGACATTTAATACCCAGGAAGACATCTCTTAGGGTTTCTGCACCCCAGAAATCACCCTGTCATTCCAGTGCTCTCAAGGGACACAGGAGATGGACTTGACTGGACAGGCAGAACTGGAGCAATGTGGTCTCCAGTCATGTTTACATGTAGCTTTACTACAATCTCTGCTTTTGGTATACCAAGAAGTAGCAAGACCAAAAGAAGGAAACATGAGAAACTTAAACAGGAGTGAAAGTTTGGAGCTCTTTTTTCTGGCATGGCAGATTTGTTCTGTGGCTTTTGCCAAATTTCTCTAAGCTTTAGTGTCTTGGCATTGAAAATGGAGAAAATACTTCCATGGTGTAAAACCAAATTGAAAAACTCATTGAGGAGCCATCAGCAGAGTTCATTAGATCAACGGATGGGAGGATTTTGTGTGGCATTCATTACTTGCATCACAGACCTCCCTTTTTGTCTGATCAGGAGTTTTTTCTGCCAGTGTGCCTTGTTGGAACTGCCACTGGCATCCTAGTTCTGGGCATGCATTGCACATTTTACCTGCTTACTGCACATTGATCAAAGCTTCTGGAAGGAGAAGCCAGCAACATACTAAATACATGTCAGTTCAGCTGTTTTCACATGCAGAACTTTGCTTAGCCTGCTAAAGCTCATTGTCTCCAAGCCAAGTAATTGAAGGAGTTGAGGCCCTGTTTAACCTTTTGGGAAGAGCTGGTGCTTTGACAACCACAAAGAGCTGCTTTGTTTGAGGAGCTATACGTTCTGTGCGAGATTAGGCTCAGGTATTACAGCCCAGCACATGGTCACCAGCTGTAATGAGTACAGTAGGTGGTTCGGCCTGGGATGTGGGAGTCCTGGGTCTGGACCGACTCCTTTGCCTAAGGGAATCCAAAGCTACATGTCCACCTCAGGTGAGGACATTGCCTTAGTCACTAGGCATGAAGTAGCTTACTCTTGAGGGAGATAGAGAAAGAGGTTGCAAGCACTCTGTCCCTCATGTTGGATCTTCTGCTTTCTATAAAGTAACTTGAACAATGATTAATTGCAGGCACTGTTTCCTGCTCCTGTGAACAGGAAGGAATGTGAGTTACCCACACCACGCTACCTTAGGGTTTGTTTTGTGATGACAGACCCTCACTTTGAAGCCTTGTCCTGAGTGAGACAGTGGAATCAAAACAGGAATGTCCTAAACTCTGAATTAAAAAGATGACAGTGGTCTTCCTCAGTTTTTGAGCCTGACCTGTTTGGTGAATGGGGTGACAAATTCAGAGTAGAGCAACCCAGCTTCTACTAGGAAATATTCTGCCTGAGATCCCAGTCCCCATCCCACAGGCAGACTGCCTGAGAGAGGTAAGCTCCTTCACAGGAGTCCTGGCAATATTAATTTTACCCCACAAGTGTCCAGCATTCGTTACAGCTGTTGATTTATATATTGTGTTGTGTTCTGTTATGAAAATGTCTGTAATGAACAATCCTGTAATGTCTTTCTTCTTTATTCAGACTTTATTCATACAGCAGGTATTTTGTATCTCTTTTGTTCCTCTCAGTTGTCACGGGTGCTGTTTTCTGTGCTTCTGCCTGTGTTGAAAATGCATTTTGACCAACAGACTAAAGAACTGTCATTCCTTATCTAGCAACAATCATATTCAGCAACTCTGTTAAAGCGATGTATAATGGGAGGAAAAATTAATTTCACCACCTTTATTTAACTTTCTTTATTTCCTTTGTCCCCTTTGGGGTTGTTACCTTGGCAACTCTAGTCACCCTCTAATTGATCACCGTCATTCTGCAACCTGGAAAATCATGGGTCTGCTTGCTGAAACAGGCACCACGTGAGGCATTTCTCCAGTGTCATGCCTGGTATTAGCAAGGTATTCCACAAGCTACTTTGGCATCTTCACCTCTATAAATCTGTCAGTGTAATGAGGATCATGGGTTATTTTAGGTGGAGGGCTGTCAGCAACAGTGCTAAAGACCTGTCTTTCATCCACATCCTTGTGTAAGCAGTTCCTCATGTTTGCTGTCCATATGGACATTGTAGGAACAGAGGAATCTTGGAAGAGCACTTAATTACCTTATGCTACATCAGAAACCCATTTGACTTGCTAAATTCTGCAATAATCACATTTTGTATTTAATTTAAAATGAATCCAGGTTCCACATAGTGTAATGAATACTTTGATTGTAGGTAATTAATAACACTCCTTTTTATTCCAGAGCATGGCCAGAAAGCCAAGTGTATCATCAGCACCTACTGAGGGAGTAAAATTTAATTGGATTACTATTTATGTCCACAAGAAAGCCAATAACTCTTCGGTGTGTTTGAGCTGTGGAGAGGCACTAATATATATCCTCACACTCTTACAGCTGATTTTATGTTGCACACAGGGGGGTGATTCTTGCTCTCCAAACCCTGGCATAAGACAGACAAATCTACAAACAGCTGGGCCAATGCTTTGTAATTACACTTAACTCATCCCCTGTTGGTGCCTTGGCAATGAGCCTGGCATAATATGAGGCACTGCATTGTGACCCTAAACCCATAGACTAAGAATGCTTAAAAGGCTCTGGACACCAACTGTAGAAATATTTTTCAAGAATAGGCTTCCTTAAATATCAATTACCAGAAGATAAATGATTGAATGAGCTGAAATGACTGCAGGATGGATG
>NW_008669544.1:20040-23404 GCF_000695815.1 Acanthisitta chloris
TCCCCTCTGGCTCCCTTTTTGTCTGTGGCTGGTGCAGTGTTACCAGCACACAGGCAGCTCAGGACACACTGTGATGGACAAGGTAGGCAGACTCTAAGTCACCTCGGCCTGGCTCACCTGTTTTCCAACAGGTTCTTGAAGCTGGGTGTGGAGCTGTTCGCAATTCTTTTTGCTGGCTGTAGGTCTTCTTCTTATCAGGTCTTTTCCAGAAGGTCTTATGTACTTATGATAAAGTTGAAAAAATTCCAGTGCTTCTGCCTAGTGAATGGTACACAACCAGCCTGGAGTGTACTTGTGTACTCAGACACTGGACAGAGGTTCTGGTGTCCCATTCCGGAAGCCGACACAAAAATGTTGCTTCTTGGTGAACACCTGTATTTCGGCCACATCATGGATGTGCACCTAACTGTATGAAGATCATGGAACTAGACAGCTGTCTTTTTATTGTTTCTCTATAAGCAGTTACAAAATCCTTCTTAGCAAAAATAACGCTACAAACTGAGTCTATGAGAAACCCAAAAACCCTCACCTCCTACCTCCTCCAAAAAGGTACTGGAATGAGAGGCAAAACCATACTTTTGCACGTTAGGTACTAAACAGGGCCTTGTGGTTTCTGATGCACAAAGCCAGGACTTCTGAGGCTTGAAAGCAGTGTGGTGCTGGGAAATCTCTGCCCCACCAACCACCTACTGTTTGGCCTTGGGGCAGTCATGTCATTTGTCTCTGCATCTGTTTCCTTCTCAGAATATGCCTTGTTTATGTACATTGGGTTCTCTGGGGTAAGGACCAGCCCATGACATTTATTAATATACAGCTTGGCATGCTGGAGCGTGAGTCCACTGAGGTTTCCAGTTGCTACCAAACTGCAAAATAATTAAAAGAGTATGTTAAAGCTTATTTTATGTAATGCTGTCATCTAGACAGTTGATGCTTATTGACTTCTAGGTTGAATTTGATTTAGACCTCAAAATTGTGTCTTGTTTATAAGATTATTTCCTTACTGTGTGTTATACTGTTGTGGTTATAACCACTGGAGAATCCCTCTGCATGTGGAAGTGCATTTTTCCTGCAGGGCCCTCAGACTGGGACTTGCCCCTGCTTAACCCAAAAAGAGCACTCAGCAGAAAGTACCCTCACAAGCATTTTAAAAAGTGGTCTCTGATTTTGTGAGCTCACAAGATGCCTTTGCCTCAGAGAACTGAACAACCACAAACCAAAGTGCTTGGCAGACCACAAAACCCTCCACTAGGCACATGATCCTGGCTGTCTGAGATTTTGGGTCCAAGGGAGTATGTCTTTTGCAGACTGATGGGACATGGAGAAGCTCTCCTGCCACCAGCGAAGCCAACTCCTAACTAGAAGCCAAGTGACTGCACTCACAGTGGTTTTGAGCTTTCTGCTGCTGCATAGCCCTGGCTGCACTTGGTTTGCTTTGGCTCTGCTCAGAGCTGGAGCAGAAGTCACTTGTGTCTAGTGTGAAAGGCTGTATGGGAATACCCCACTTGTCTGATATAACACCAAGTCAGCAACACTGATAACAGGAGAGCCCAGAAATATATGCCCTTCCTGAAAGGGCCAGATTAAATAACCTTTGCCAAATGGGAGCACTCCCTTTGAGGCTTTTGAACAGACCATTGACAAGTGCTGGGACACCTCCTAAGAGCAGGCTTTTAGCTCTTGTGCCACATTATTCCCAGACCTTTCACTCTCTTCGGCAAGTTACACTCTTTTAAATGGTGTCCCTAGCTGTGGAGTCCCCTGTTGTGACCCAGGTGAGCAGGACAGCTGTGGCTCCAGGCAGCACTAATACATGCAGACTATCAATAAACTCAATTTTGAACTTCCATCTTCACAGCACCTGACAGCTTGCCTCTTTGGTGCAGATGGTGTAGCCCTGAAAGATGTGCTCTGCCACATCACACACACAGACAAGTAGTGCAGACCATGGCAATGAGATGATAATCCCCTGTGAAGAAGCACAAATTAGAGAGGAAATACTCATTTTCAGTAAATGGCTTTCAAACGAAACAACCGTGACGGGACAGCTTAAAAAGCCTTTTAATTAGTCCATTTTACTTCTGCTGCTAAGTGCCTTATGCCTGCTAAGCTTTTTATTGCTTTGCATTTCTGTGCCAGCTTTTATGGTAACCCAGTAGCCTACATCAGGCTCCAGTAGCAGCCCAATCTGTTGTACCAGAAGCAGCTGACAGCTTTGTGAAAGTCACCTTAGGTTCTACAAAAGTGCATTAACTTCTGACAAAGGGATGGTCAGGTACAGTGTTGTTTCTTTTTCTGTACTTCAGTTTTACCTGACATAGGAATAAGTAAGCTTCATTTGAGGAGGATAACACTGGAAGAACACTATGCCAAAGCCCAGTCCTACACAGCTGCTGGTATTACCTCAGGCACCTGTCAGAAATGCAATGTATTAGGAAGATTTGTGCTTTAGGTTTGGGTGGTATTGTGGTAACAGGCAAGGCAAATCACTTGAGGGTGGGATGTGGTGCCCTGAAGATCACTTATCCATCTGGAAACAACAGAGTTCCCCGAGACCAAGTGAGTCACAGAATCATGGAATCAGTTAGGTTGGAAGGGACCACAGTGGGTCGTCTGGTCCAACCTCCCTACTCGAGCAGGGCCACCCTAGAGTACATAGGTCAGGATTGCATTCAGGTAGTTCTTAAATACCTCCAGTGAGGGAGAATCCATGACCTCTCTGGGCAATCTGTTCCAGTGCTCAGTGACTCAGAGAGTAAAGTTCTTTCTCATATTCAGGTGGAACTTACTGTGCATCAATTTTTGTCTATTGCCTTTTGTTTTATTGGTTTCCACAACTGAGAAAAGTCTCGCTCCGTCATCTTGGCACTTCCCATTCATGTACCTGAATACATTAATGAGATCCTCTCTCAGTTTTCTCTTCTCAAGACTGAACAGGCCCAGCTCCCTCAGCCTTTCCTTGTAAGTGAGGTGCTCTAGTCCCTTAATCATCCTTGTTGCCCTCCTCTGGACCTGCTCCAGGAGCTCCATGTCCCTCTTGTACTGAGGAGCCCAGAACTGGACACAATACTCCAGGTGTGGCCTCACGAGGGTTCAGTAGAGGGGCAGGATCACCTCCCTCAACCTGCTGACAATACAGTTCTTAATACATCCCAGGATTCCACTGGCCACACAAGGGCACACTGTTGACTCATGGACAGCTTGTTTTCCATCAGGACCCCCAGGTCCTTCTCCACAGACCTGCTCTCCAACAGGTCAGTGCCCAACCTGTACTGGTGCTTGGGGTTATTCCTCCCCATGTGGAGGACCATGCACTTGACCTTGTTGAGTTTCATTTGGTTCTTCTCTGCCCATCTCTCCAACCTGT
>NW_008669545.1:0-1763 GCF_000695815.1 Acanthisitta chloris
TTGGATCCCCCCCCACTGCAACCCAGGTCATTATGTAAGATTGAATGGTTGGCAGATAGCTCATAAAGTACATTCATATAAATAACTTATCAAATAATTTTGAATGATGCAGATAATTTGCAGGCACACTCCTCAACAAGTACTGAGCAGTCCAGCTATATCTAGCAGACACCAGTTTAAAAGAAGGGTATCTTTGAGCTGTTAACAAGACAAGTGGGACACCTGAACACACTTTCAAAACACCAGGAAATTGGAACTCTGTGGAGAAAAATAAAGAGCAATAAAGAGTTAATAACAAATTGCAAAAAGCATCTCAAGCAACAAGGACTTCATCAAATATAGATGGAAGGTAAAAAAAAAGGAACTAAAAAATAAATCATTGCCCCACTTAATAAATAAAGATAGATTGGTTAGCAAGTAGCAGGGTGGCTAAGTAATTGCTTTGTCTGTTTCTACAGGGGAGGCAGATGGAGATCTGCTAAATCTGGGATTGTTTCCCTAGAGGCAGTGACAGGGAAGCTAGAAAATGTACAGGCATATAAGATATCTGGTTCTAAAATGTCAGATTCCCTTAGAGGGAACGAAACTCAAGACATGCATACAGCTGTGAATTTTAAAGGGAGTAAGGAAATCAATGAAGTTTCAAAAGTCTTAAAAAAATATTTGATCCAGAAAGAACTCTCAAGAACTCCTTTATTGGAAAAAAATATGAAACAACCAAAAATGAACAGGCAACAAACAAGAAACTGCACACTGGTGGGAAAAAAGTCTTATGAAGTCTTTTGAAGCAATGTTGTGAGAAAATACCAAAATCTCAGTTTGATTAGTGACATGGACATGGATTCAGGCAGGGAAGATCATACTTCAGTTATCAGAAGGGCTTTCTTCGCCGTATTTTTTCCATGCATGAAAGCAAGTGGTTAGATTTTTTGCTGTGTTTTCTCAAAACTCCGTTTATGAGGCCTTAATTTTGAAGACCATGGAAATGAATGAATATCTCCAGGGAAATAAAACCTCAAACCCAAACCAAACACCTCTCAAGTTTCTTCTTCTCATCTACATGGTGATAAGGCTATTACTGTCTTAGAATGGGTAGAGTGCAAAACAACCACAGAAGGCTGCCCATATTCAGTTAAAATGAAGTGAATATGAGTTTAGAGAATCTGGGCCAAGTACCCTGAGAGAGGACATATTGAGGAAATCACTTAGAAGCATCTCTCATTATAAGAAGGGAAGATAATGAAGTTTCTCTACCTGTAGTTTCTGTGTCTACATATGGTCTCCCAATTTCTGAAGTGTCTTTTACTGAAACACTTCCCAATGAGGCTAACATTTAATAGGTTACTACTGGAGAAGCCAGTTGAAAAGGAGTACTTGAAACACTTGAGTTCATTTCCACAGAGGGAGACTTTTGTAACATGCCTTGGAAGTGTTTGCTCTTGTTGTCATTCCTTGCATTATTTGCCATATGGGATCACCAAAAAGGCAAATGAACATCTGGAGTATTAGCACACTAATTCTGTATTTTGCATAGATCACAAACAAACGGCCTATAGTCATACTTCAAATTCCCTGTGGTACTTAGAGGCAGCTTATTATTGAAATGGATGATAATAAAACATCGGTAGGGTTGGACTCAATGATCTTTGAGATCTCTTCCAACCTGGTTGATTCTATGATTCTATGATCTTTGAGCTTTAATTCTCAAAAAAGTACAACAGTCAAATAAAGGAAGACTGCCTCAAAATAAGTAGTAGGCCTTT
>NW_008669546.1:0-3379 GCF_000695815.1 Acanthisitta chloris
CTGGTGCTGGAGCCTAGGTACAAGCCCAGTTTCACTTACCAGTACTGAGGTTATAATGCAAACTGGAAGGCATGATTTTTATCCCATTTTAGATGATAAAAATTTTCTGCTAGTTTCACCTCTTTCTATTTACAGAAGGTGCACAAGGGAAAGAAAACATGCAGGATAATCAATAGTCAATGCCTTTGATATGATAAAGCTTGCTGTACTGATAAAGAGAACTGTTTGTCACACTGCTATTTTGGCATAGCTCGGCTCTGTGCATATATGCATACTTTACTGTATTTATGAATTTGCTCTTTTAGTGTAAGATGCCATTAATATTCATGTAACCAGAGTGCTGGATGAGGATCTCTAGGTATTGCTATATTTATTCAGTGAAGAATTGGAAGCACATACCTGAGTGGTATGTGCACGTGTGTGTGTGCATGTGTGCATATGTTGGACTTGGCATGTGCCCAAGGCAATACTGAGGCCTAATGCCTTAGAGGTAATGCCACTGGAGTTGTCAAGCAAAATTCAATCCAGAGTTTATTTGGTAAATGGCTCTATGGACTGTTTGCATGCTTTTATGCTCAGTCCTTTAAAGTACATTTGATGTTTACATACTCATGTTTTGTATCTTTGGCGCTACTGTTTGGGTGCATATGTGCCTATATAATGGGAAAACAGCATCCTGACTTTGTAAATAATGTTCATCTTTAAGCACGTTGCTCTATGCTATTGTCCTGTTGCATTTACACTACTGTGCTCTCACCTACATGAAAAAGCTGATTGGGTCATTCTATGTTTAAAGATGGCATTAAGTAGTTCTGCTCAACTGAACTGTAATTTCTCAGAAACCGTGACAGAAAATCTGCCTGTGAATGTCTGTGCAGCCTCCACATGCCTGTACAGCCCTCCATGTGTTGGTTCCCTTAACGATCTCTGTTTGGATTCTCAGTATGCCTATGAAAATCCTATCAGAAGGTCCTGTCATCTATCCTTGATCCTTGATCCAATCTCTTCTCAAACTATGAAAATTCAAATACCCTTTAGTGTAGTTTAGCTGACAAACATCGCCATGATGTGTTGGTGGCACTCAAAATGTTTGCTCTTCCTACTATTTGTTATACTACACTTAAATTATAGTAATTATATTATAAGTTCATGACTGAGCAGAGTGAAGAGGCACTCCCAGCAAGTCCCACTTGGGTGAGAGGACAGCCCAAGCCAACACTATCTGGTTTGTCCTGTGCATTTTCTTGGAAATTTGCTCAGTACAGCTGTGGCAATAAAGCAGGGAATATTTCCCTGATCCTCGTTGTTTTGCCTGCAGGTTTCTGCATAGTGAGTAGAAGATTAATGTGACATTCTGTGTCAAGGGTAGACTGTAGATTACCATTAAGTGCATCATTATGTTATCTTTGAAAAATTTACTAGGTTTCACCTGACAGATAATAGCTTTTCCTCTGCCAATACAACAGAGGAATAACAAACTGGTACAGGGGATGAACTAATATATATCAAAACAAGTGCTGCTTTTGACAGAGCAGCAGCTTTTGGGTTTCGTAGGCTTTTGAAAGAATTTTAAATAAAGCTTCCTCCCTCATTTTCTTTCCAGCCCTGTGGTTTGAAGCCGGGCAGGCAGGGATGTGGTGGGGCTGCGGGTGAGCTGCAGCACTGCACTTGGTGCTTTGTTACTGAGCATTTGTCAGTGTGATGAGCCCTTTCTTCTGCCCACTAATTTGATCTCCCAGTTCCTTGTGGGCTCAGAGTTGTGTAACTGGTATGGGATCTGAGCCTTACAGTCTTTTTGTTGATAGTTATTATACTAACCATTTCTGCCACCCTGGTGACAAAGAGCAGGTTATGCTTTCTAAAACCTTCCCTGCTCAAAAGCCAGTGTCACCCTCGAGTGACCACTGCTTCTGCCATTACGGTGGTTATTTCTGAGGAAGTTTCATTTTCTGGTATTTTCTTCAATAGGTCAAAGTCGCTTTTGTTTTATGAGTTCGGTAGAGATATCTGAGTGTATCTGTGGGCTGTTGTGGGCAGGGGTGGTCTGTCCATTGAGAGACAAGGGTCAGGACTGAGAAAGTCTGGCTGTAATTAATGAATTCACCTACTTGGGATATCTTCTGAAACAAATCTTTTGAATGGCTCCTTCTCCTTTCTGTCAGTGTCTGCCTTTTCACATCCTGCCTGCTTTGCTCTCCCATTTTATTTATCATGGCAAAACGTGTCTGTATGAAGAGCAGGTGGTATGCTACAGTATGGGCCCTCGGCTCTGTGAGCTCAGGAAGGCACACACCTGGGGTGCCTGAGTCTGTAACCAGCATTTCTTGTGTGTAATCAAAACTGCTTGATTTCAAAACTATTGAGCTCCTCTCATTGGCATCAAAGGACTTAACTGCTCTGAAAATCAAGCCTCTCTTTTGAGAGAGTGTGGTTTTACTTCCTCTGCTCTGTCATTTACCAGTCCCTGTACGTGTAGTATTAACTGCTCAAACTTCGAATCTTAGCTGATGGAATTTATTTCAGTTCTTTCAGCAGAAGGCGCTATTGAAAAATATTACTGTGGGGGTTTCTTAGCTTTATCTGATTTGCATACTTTTATTGTTTTTGTAAGAAAACCATTTCAGTATTTTGCAAAATTCCTTTGCTGGTGTGGTTGAGACTATTAAATTGTGTAGTGATAAACAACGAGTTACTGTAAATTTAATTGTTTGGCTTTTTGTACTCTGTTCTCATTTTAATCAAAACAAAAATCTTCCAACTGTTTCTGCAAAACCAAAACCGTGTTGACATGACCGTTACAATATGCATCACCTTATGCAGTGAAGTCTTAAAGGTACTCAGTTGTCACTTTGTCATCTTCTTTTAGATAGATTAGAAGCTGAATCAAGAGTCCAGATGTGTTCTTTTCTTAGGTAGTTTGGAGGAAGCCTTTGTTTTATTCTTTAATGTTAATATTAATAATGTTCTTTAATATAAATATGAAGGAATGATCGCATGAATTGAATCATATTCATTTAGGGATCCTTCCTAAACAAGGTGCCTTGGTCAATGCAATGCTTTTAGGGAATAGAGATTCAATATTCTTCGCTTTAAGAGCTCACTTTTCCTGTGAAACAAGTAGTTTCTCTTCCCTCTGTGTTCTAAAATTTATTGTGCAGGTCATACATTCATGAATTTGACGGACTGATCACTCTAGATACCAAAGTATATAAACAGTGGCAAAAGTCAAACTCCCGAGTCCCCACACCTTCCCACTGTGGTGTGTGTTGAAAGAATAAAGGGCTGAACATTCTGGGCTGCTAGGGGAGTTTGCTGGACACATGGTCAGGCCATGCACCACTTCCCTTTCATATGCATTTTAATATATATATATATGTGT
>NW_008669547.1:0-2645 GCF_000695815.1 Acanthisitta chloris
AAGATTGGAGGAGGCCTCTAAGATCATTGGGTCCAATCATTAACCTGCCACTCTGCTGGAACCCCTAAACCATATCCTCTAGCATCAGAATGGATTGGCCTTCCCATTATGCCTATTGACGTATTCAGAGCTGTTGAGTTCAACATGTCTTTAGGCTGAAATTACAGAGTATCATAAAGAATGTCAGTAATTAACTTGATTCTACCAAATCTGAAAACATAGTTGGGGGAGTCATGTTTTTTCTTGCTTAGCTAGAAATGGAAAAGAAAACATTTCTAACAGAGACATGAAGAAAAAAAGTCACCAGGGCATTTCCAATGACTGAAATAATTGCAGTTTATCAAGAGTCATCATAAAATCCATCAGTCTGTTTGAATAAAGGTGGTGGAAATTCAAGTTGTTTAGCATCAGAAAAACCCAGAGCTTGTGATCTTTTCTAGAGATGGGCAGAGAAGTACCAGCTGAAATTCAACAAAGGCAAGTGCAAGTCCTGCCCCTGGGGGAAGAATAACCCCAAGCACCAGCACAGGTGAGTGCTGGTAGAATGAGTTGGGTTGGAAGAGATCTTGCTGGTTGCAGCCCCCCTGCCTTGAACAGGGTAGCATGAGTTGGGTTGGAAGAGCTCTTGCTGGTTGCAGCCCCCCTGCCTTGAACAGGGACACCTTCCACTAGACCAGGTTGCTCCAATCTCCATCCCACTTGGCCTTGAACACTTCCAGGGATAGAACATCCACAGCTTCTCTGGGCAACCTGTTCCAGTGCTTTATCACCCTCACTCTAAGGAATTCCTTCCTCTTTCAAGGTGGCAAGAGGAGGCCTAAAATCCTGCCACCCCCTACAGTCATCCTTGCAGGCAGGGAAGTGTGGTGAGTGTTCCTTGTGGGGATGTGGTCTGTAGGTACAGCTGCCATCTTTAGTGTAGGGTATGCAGGCAGCTCTAGCCACGTTTCCAGCAAGCTGCCCAGAATAAACCCCCAGTGTCTCTGGGTGCATGTGGAAAATCAGTATTTGTGCCATGGTGCTATCTATGTATGCTGCAATTTATCCAGTTCCTGCAGTCAAACAAGCCTATTTTTGTAGGGTTGCTGCAAACATGGCCCTTAATTACTGCCTTCGGCAGGGAGTGGGATTATCTAGGATGAGATTAGCAGCCTTGGGGCTCTCAGGGATGACACATTGGCCAGCTGAACTCCAGTCAGCAGTCCTGCTCTGAGTCACATTTTGTGCCCTCTCCAAAAGTAATAGTGCTGGTTTTTAAATTTATATTGTGGATTTTATCCCTTGTACTTTTGTAATCAGTTCTTTGTTGGCTCCTTGCATGAAATGTGAAAAGAAAAAGAAAGGAAGGGTTGGCTTTCATACTGTGGCATGGTCACTGAAAATGCTTTCTGCTGCTGTGGTATGAAAATGGCACATCTAGTCCTACAGAGATGGGAGAGGAAGGGACAGCATGCCTGAGACGTGTCTCTCTGCTACAGGCATCCCCATGGGGTGCAGAACCAGACTGAGGAGATTCAACCCATAGAATCATAGAATTTTAGGGGTTGGAATGACCTTAGATATCACCCAGCCCCAACCCCTGCCCTGGGCAGGGACACCTCCCACCAGAGCAGGTTGCTCAAGGCTCAGCCAACCTGGCTGTGAACACTGCCAGGGTTGGGGCAGCCACAGCCTCCCTGGGCAACCTGGGACAGGGTCTCACCACCAGAACAGGGAAAACTTCTGCCTAAGATCTCACCTAAATTTCCCCTCTTTCAATTTGTCCCCATTGCCCCTTGTTCTGTCACTGCAGCTCCTAACAAAAAAACCCATTGGAAGAAACTTCCCAGGGCAAAGAAGGAAGGAGAGAGAGGAGAATATCAACCAATTTCAGATGGTGAATGTGTTCAGGCATTGCTAAGTCAGAACAGAACACATTCCCTTTCCCACCTTTTAACGCTATTTGCTTTTGCGTTGCTTTCCTCTCTTCTCTGTTGCTTCCTCTTGGCCATTGAGTGATATTAATGCTAGATTTTCCTTAACTAGGACTCTCCTGCTTGTGTCCCTGCACAAGAATGGCTCCACACATGTCCTAGAAAAATCAGCAAATTTTTTTCCATACTTTAACTTCTCCAAATTGAAGTTTTGAAAGGTTAGACAGTGGAAAAAGGAAGATTTGGAAAGACTATCTGAACATTGTACTTTCCCTGGCAAGCAGATGGAGGAAAAGTTGAGGGGAGGTGATGATGAGAGTAGGGAGTGGAAAAGAAAAACTTTGACTGAAAGGGAAAAGAAATTATTTTGAAAATTGACAAGAAGAGACAAAATCAATATTTTCACATTTCCTGAAATTTCTCATAAAATTGCTGTTTTGCCAAAAATGAAACTTTCCAATGAGCTCTCTCCCTCTTGTTACGGGAAAGTATATTTCCATTGGAAAATATATATGTATCAGATCCAGAATGAAGAACAAATTAGTGCTGGAGAGCCGTGCCCAGGGCAAGGGGTGTGTGCAGGGGGGAGCTGGGCTGGGCCATGCCCACAGCCAGTGTTGGGGGACACACAGCTTCCTAGCCAGGCCAGTGGTCCAGGAGACAACCCCCACATCAGGGAAGAGTACACAGGAGCCAAACAGCTATAATTAGAATCATAGAATCAACCTGGTT
>NW_008669548.1:0-13614 GCF_000695815.1 Acanthisitta chloris
TATCAGCCCCAGCACTGACCCCTGAGGTTGTAATATAATAGTAATATATATCAGATGTGCATTTATATTGCAGTAGAAACCAACACACACTGGGCATATTTATTCTGTATAGACATACTAAGAGGGAAAAATGCTTTAAAAAATTCTGTGCTTGGATCTGGTGATGGAAACAAAGAACATCACTGGGAAATCTGCATGAGCACAGCACAGACCTCAGCAGTGGTTTTGTGTGCTGCCACAATCGCTGCCCTAAGAACAAAGTGTTAATGAGCTGTAATTTATAAACTCGCTCTGTTCTGATGGATCACTCCCCGTTTTGCTTTTTGTCATGATTATGACTATGAATTCAGTACAGAACATTGTTCTTTGTCAAGCATGTGGTGTTCCATACACATCCACAGAATTCGAAGATTACCTCTGCAGTTCTCTGCTGTTGCTGCCAATAAGACAGAATAATTGGGGCTTGGGTTTGGACTATGATTTTTTTTTCCCTTTGGGACAGCTTTTGTTATTTCAGCTCCTGGGTATTTTTTTCTTTGCAAATCAATCCAAGTTTGTTCTCACTAAGCATAGGGTAAATTAAGCCTTCTGGAAAGGTTAAAATAATAGCTAATTGATTGGAGATCTTAATTTATTGGGGTTTTTTTTTATACTTTTCTATTTACCTTTATATAAACTGTGTAAGAAAAAAAAACTTCAAATGTTTTAATGAGTATTGTAAAAACGAACTGATTGCAGTTTTTTAAGCCTCCCATTTCCTGGGCTTACAAATACATCCAAGCAGTGCAAAATAATACCTCAGTGCTCAAAGAGCTTGGAAAAACAAGTGCTGACAAAAGAACCTTGAGACGTTCAGGAGAAGCAAGTTCAGGGTTGTGCATTAGGGACAGAGTGAGGATGGAGCACAGAGTCATAGAATCAACTGGGTTGGAAAAGACCTCCAAGATCATCAAATCCAACCCTCCCGTGGTCACTAGCCCATGGCACTAAGTGCCACATCCAGTCTCAGCTTGAAAACCTCCAGGGATGGGGAATCCACCACCTCCCTGGGCAGCACATTCCAATGCCTGAGCACTCTCTCTGCAAAAAATCTCTTCCTAATCTCCACCCTAACCCTCCCCTGGCAGAGCTTGAGTCTGTGCCCTCTTGTCCTGCTGCTGGTTGCCTGGGAGAAGAGACCAACCCCCACCTGACTCCAACCTCCTGGCAGGGAGTTGCAGAGGGTGAGAAGGTCTCCCCTGAGCCTCCTCTTGTTCCATCAGGAATCTTCCAGCCTATTACTCCTGAGCTTTGCTACTAATCCAGCCAGTGCTGCCACTTCCAATTACTTTTCCCCTTTGCTAGTATTCCTTTAAAATGAGTTATGTAGCTGTGAACAATCTGTAGACCTCTACAGTTTGAGAGCCTTTCCTGAGAACAACAGCTTCTCCCAGTTCTAGTTAGGCTCACAAGTTTTTAGTTCAAGCCAGAGATGTTTTCTTCTCAACATACACCACACAATCCATTAAAAAATCCATACTGTGTCATTACAGCAAAACAGCTGCAGAGTGACTTCAAAGAGAAAAATAATCTTTCTTCTTTAAATAAACATTTTAGTGAAGAAAACACAGAGTGTGCTTTGAAAGAGATCTCTGGAAGGTAATGCAATTGTACATCTTAATGGAAAAAAGTATTCATCCTTTCATATTTTTTGTATTATGGGAAAAAACAGCCACTTTCAAGGTAAACATTTAACAAGAAAACCCCCAAGATACTAAGAATGCAAGTACTGAAAGCCTTGTGTAATGCAAGTTGTGGTCAGAGCCACAGGGAAAGGCAAGAGGAAAGGACTGACTGAAGAACTGTGTATTAATCACAGGCTGAAATTAAGCTCTCCTCGATCACTAACAGCAGAGGCTCAGAAACATCCAACTGTACAATTTCCAGTAAACACAATAAATGATGCAGTTTTATATATCCTTATGAGCTCATTAAGTTTCACAGTGATCAGTGATTATATGTGAGAGAGCCTGAAAGGTTCAGAACAGAACAGACACCTGCCAGGGCTGGAGAGAGGTGTGGGATGTGTGTCCTGCCAGGGCTGAGGGAGAGGAGAGAGGGAATGGCCTTGAGCTGAGCCAGGGCAGAGTCAGATTGGATGTGAGGAGAAATGTTTTCCCTGTTGTGGTGTTGAGGCCCTGGGATATTGCCCAGGGAGGTGGTGCAGTCACCATCCCTGGAGGTGTTTCAGAGGTGTCTGATGTGGCACTGCAGGATCTGGGTTAGGGTTTGGGGGTTCCAGTGACAGGTTCATGGTTGGACTCGATGATCTTAGTGTTCTCCTCCTGTTCTAACAGCAGCACTGCCCTACTATGACTCTTAAGAAGAGCCTCCCAAATTAATCCCTGAGACCGTTTGTATTTTCTCCTTCAGTTCTTTTGGCTACTTTTTTTCCTAATACTTGCGAGATGAAGCCAAAAAGCAATATTTTATCACATTAGAGATGGTTGATTTGGAGTTTCCCATTTCCTTCCATTGGATAAATAATGAGATCTGAAACCAGCAGTAGCTAATGTATTCGCCATCAGACTTTACTTTTCATTATGTTCTGTTTTTGTTTCAGCATTCCTTCTTGTTGAATTCATTTTCTCTCTTACCTTCCTGGTAATTTCCCAAGTATTTACCTCTGACCTCCTGCAGATACTATTCTGAGAGGTATAGTCAGAGAGAAAACTGGATTTTCAGAGCAATGAGCAGATTGTGCTTACTGTAGCTTTCCTCTGTTCAGTGGTATAAAGACATACTGTGATAAATGAGAGCATTAGGACATGCAGATTATGTCTCATTAAAATAACACTTTAATAGACAGGTAGTTTATTTCCCTTTCTAAAGAGATGGCAAAACAAAAGGCTTAAGCTCTGTCCCTGAACCAGAGAGTGATTGCTCACTCCCAACTGAAGAGAGAGTTCCTGGCAATGAGAGGTTTGTTTCAGCAATAAATGAGCCCAGATATTGCAGAGATTTCTCATCTGCATTATGTGGAGCCTTCAGACTTGTCACAGTGGAGTAAGTGCTCAGGTCAGTGTAAAACTGCCACAGTTCTCGTGCTCTGGTGCCAGTTGTGCTCTGCTCTTGCCCTTGTCCTCTCTGTCACTTTGTTCTCTCCCAGGGTCCAGAGTTCTGGCTCCATCCCTGGGTCATTTGGGGCTGGCAGCATCTTTGGTTGTGCTTCCTTGTGCTTTAAAATCAGCTGGCAGCCACAAGGGTTTGCCCAGGATGATTTTGAGCTCCTGACCGTGGTCATTTGTTGCTGCAGCTGTTCCTGTGCTCTGAGAGCATTGTCAGAGCTGCTCTGGGTGTGCCTCTGCACATGGAGAGCATCATTTGTCCCCAGTAATTGAGGATCCCTGGCTGACAGCAGCTGCTGGTGAGGCTCCTGTGCTTGGCTGAGGCAGCAGGGACAGCTTTGCCTTTGATGGAGACATCCCCACGCTCAGTTTCCAGAAGTGCCATTGCATTTGCATTTTCTTTTGACTGGAACACAATCCTCAAGCAGTGTAGAGTGTGCTGAGGCTTCCCAGAGTTGTAGGCAATTCAGGAAGCTCATTGGAGATAATTGTCTTCCCAAAGAAAGTAGTGTCCTTTATTGTTTCCTGCAGAAATTAGTCAGTTCAGGGCATGTTTGTGAGCCTAATTATTAATCTGTTCTGATTTGTGAAAGTAAGTTATTCATCTTTTCTTTCTGCATTTCGAGGCTTTTGGTGGTGGTGGAGGCAAGTGAAGTAAAGGGAGTGGAATGGATAACAAAAGGAGAGAATAGGTAGAAAAAATAGGTTATAAATAAAATTATAATCAGACCCTGTTAGAAATTTATTCTAATTAAAAGGGACAACAAAAGATATTTTAGGCCTTTTTTTAAAAACCATTTCTCAGTCATTTCTGGTTTAAACTGGGAGAACATTAGCCAAGATCAGGCTTGAAGGGTGGGAAAATAAAGCATATTGTTGTAAGTTGTTTATAGGCAGAGTATATCTAATTTATTAAGCTTTTTAGTGGCTGCATTATTTTGAATCTGAACCAAACAAATGAGGTTGAACTTGATAAATGAGCTTGAACTTGTAGTACCTTTATGAAATGCAGATGATAATGTCTTTAAAACAAATCACTCATGAATAAATCAAGACGTTGAAGTTGCAGGGGAGAGAGAGATGGTGTAACAGGGAAATTCTTGGAGGAGGAAATTGTTCCTGAGACCTTTCTGTACAGTGTGTATAAAATGCATAGTGAATATCACGAGTGAGAGATATTTTAAATGTCAGATGCTGATAAGATTGGGGACAAAGAGTTGGTGGCAGAAATTACCTTATTGAGGAGCACTGTGCTGGGTTAGGGCTGCTAAAAGGCAAATGCAGATTAAATTTAGATCAACGAAACAGAATAGGATTGCAGACAATGACACAAAAGGGAGAAGAAATATCAGAGGAGATAATTATGCAGGATGTCAGCTCTGAAAGGGAGAGGGGTTGTGGCTAATATCCTGTCTAATCAGAATACCTCTAAAGAAGAGGAGTCACCCAAACTCATTGCAGCTACCACAGGCTCCTTGGAAAACAGCTGAACCCAGGGGGAATCTGGGAATCCCTAAGAGAAGCTCCTCGTGGTTGCCTCTCTTGGAGTTTGTCTCTAGAGGTGCCAGTGTCTCTCTATGGATCACAGGCTGAAACTTGCTCCTCAATTTTAACCAAAATGCTAGTGCCAATACTCATCTTGCCTTTCTCTCTGGACTTTTCTAAAGGTGAGATTAAAGGCTGGAGGAAAACCAAATTCTTACTGTACATCTGGTTTAACTGCAATTGAGCACTTCCAGGATAGTATTCCCTGCAGGCAAGTGCTGTGGCTTAATTGTCTCTGCAGCTTCTGCTAATTGATTGTCAGAGATCCATTTTTTCCACCATTTCTGTCCTCAAAGACAATCTTTAAGCCCAGGTAAGTCTTGCAAGCTTAGGCTCTGTTAGACCTCTCATGAGGAGGCTCTTACAGAAGGTTAGCAGATAAGGAGGAACTAACTAGATCATGCTCATGAAAGGCCAACAGGATGAGATTTCATCCTGGTTAAAGCAGAAGGATGCTGATCTCTTCCCAAGGTAATGATGGGTATCACCTGTGAAGTTCAAAGGATGCTCTTGGTACCTAGCAAGCCCAGGGGGGAAAGGAAGCTGTGCATAGTGAAAGTCAGGTGAGATTTTTTCTTCTTGCATACTTAATTTGTTTTCTCTACTTGCATAATTTAGAGAGAAATCCTGAAATTATTCCTTCATGAAATTAAGGTTTTGCAGCTTTCATTGCAAGGGTCGCATCAAGGCTGGATGAGGCCTTGAGCAACCTGATCTAGTGAGGAGGTGTCTCTGCCCAGGGCAGGGCTTGGGGCAGAGTGATCTGTTAGGTCCATTCCTTTAAATTCTGTGATTCTATGAGACCTCTGCTTGGCAGGATTGAGGGGCTGGAGCAGGTCCAGAGCAGAGCAACGAGGCTGGGGAAGGGCCTGTAGCACAAGTGGCATGAGGAGAGGCTGAGGGAGCTGGGGGTGTTCAGCCTGGAGAAGAGGAGGCTCAGGGGAGCCCTTCTCACCCTCTGCAACTCCCTGCCAGGAGGTTGGAGTCAGGTGGGGGTTGGTCTCTTCTCCCAGGCAACCAGCAGCAGGACAAGAGGGCACAGACTCAAGCTCGGCCAGGGGAGGGTTAGGGTGGAGATTAGGAAGAGATTTTTTGCAGAGAGAGTGCTCAGGCATTGGAATGTGCTGCCCAGGGAGGTGGTGGATTCCCCATCCCTGGAGGTTTTCAAGCTGAGACTGGATGTGGCACTTAGTGCCATGGGCTAGTGACCACGGGAGGGTTGGACTTGATGATCTTTGAGGTCTTTTCCAACCTGGTTGATTGTATGATTCTATGATTCCAGGCTTGTTTGTTGAGTTTCTCACTAGAGAGAGAAATATATATTAAAACACAATTGAATAATAGTATTTTGTTATGCAATAGTCAACAGAACCATTATTTCTTCACTTTTTATTGACAATCACCACTGCAGTTTGATTTCTCTAGAATAAAAGAACAGCAGAGCTCAGTGCTGCTACTCCTCTCTCAGCAAATCGAAGTCTTCAAAATGCCACTTCAGGTTCTCCCCAAAGGAAGAAAAAAGGTTGATTGTTGAGACAATACAATGTTATGTCTTTGGGAAAAAACAGCTTAGGAGGGTTTGAAAAGAAAGGATCAGTGATGCAGCAGCGTTGTTAGAACCATTGTGCAGACCTTTGTTTGCAGTGCTGAGAACTGTGGATGTTTCCATTTACTGGGGAGGGAGCTGTAAATATGCAATATTGCCTTTTATGTTACTAACCTCAGTGAGTTACTGGTTAATTGGTAGACAGAAAAATTTCTGCCAGGGACTTTACAACCAAATGCTATAATGAAATGTCAGTTCTTTTCAAAAAAAATGTTGCTTTCCCTGGATTAGCTGAAGGACTAAATCCATTTTGGTAAATGAATCTATTGATTTTAGCTTAATGCAATGTCATAAAACATATTTGAGTATGTTCTCAGCGGTAGATTCCTGAGATGCCACGCTGGGTTCTGTATGGTCACTGATGGGAGGTGTGGGTCTGTTTTCAGTGCATGAGAAGGGTTGGTAAAGGAGAGAAATAATGCCCTGAGTTGTGCTCCAGGACAGTTGTCTCACTTAAAAGTCTGGAGAAGTCATTCATGGACTCTGTTTCACTGGATCAGTCAAGAACCTGACAGTGCTCTAAGTGGCAGGGAGTGAGGCTATTGCAAAATAGTGGTTATCATAGAAACATCAGGGCTGGAGGAGACCTCAAAAATCATTGAGTCCAACCATGAACCTGTCCCTGCTGGAACCCCCAAACCCTAACCCAGATCCTGCAGTGCCACATCAGACACCTCTGAAACACCTCCAGGGATGGTGACTGCACCACCTCCCTGGGCAATATCCCAGGGCCTCAACACCACAACAGGGAAAACATTTCTCCTCACACCCAATCTGACTCTGCCCTGGCTCAGCTCAAGGCCATTCCCTCTCTCCTCTCCCTCAGCCCTGGCAGGACACACATCCCACACCTCTCTCCAGCCCTGGCAGGAGTTGCAGAGAGCCAGGAGGTCACCCCTGAGCCTCTTCTCCAGGCTGAGCAACCCAACTCCCTCAGCCCTTGCCCATGTGCTCTGCCCTTTGCTGCCCTCGTTGCCCTTGGCTGGACTCGCTCAGTGCCTCAATGGCCTTTGGGCAGTGAGTGCCCAAAGCTGAGCACAGCACTGAGCTGGGACCTCCCCAGTGCCCAGTGCAGGGGGATGACACTGCCCTAGTGCTGCTGCCACACTCTGCTGAGCCAGGACAAGGTGCCCTTGGCCTCCTTGGCCACCTGAGCACACTGTTGGCTCCCACTGAGCTGTGCCACCAGCACTGCCAAGGCCCTGTGGGACCATCAAACCTTTGAGCTCTTGTCCCAGCTCCTAGGACTCATCCAGCCTTCCAGAGGTGATTAATGCCAACCTCTCTCCTCACTGCCTGCAGGAGCTGCCCGTTCCCTGTGTGTTGATGCTGTACCACCCAGGAATGAAGTGCCCCATTAGTGTCATGTGTTACCCTCCCCTGTTGTAACTGAGCAGTAACACAAGTGCAGCAGAACTTCTGCTTCATTTCATTAGTGGGTCATGGTTAGCCATGCTTCATTGGGGACCACTGCAGAGCAGAGTCACTGTGTGTTGTACCATCTCTTTGAGACCCCTGTGGGGAAGAGGCTGCACTGTAGGAGGAGCAATGTGAAGGAATATGCCAAAGCAGAACGAGAGATAAGAATGTTTTTGTTCTTTTAGACAATAATGCAAGATGCATTTGCTGCATTTTTTTACATCATTACATCCTCTTTGCACCTGTTGCACTGTGGATGCTGTTAATGCACAGCAAGAGGTTTCAGAGTGATTTAACTTCAAGAGAAGGAAAACAAAGGATGTGTCTGATTAATTTAGAAGGACATTTATAGATCAGTGAGTCAGAGGGTTTGAATTTACAATGCTAAAGTTAACACTAATGCAAATACTAAAGCAAACAGACCCTGAATGACTTAATTACTGGCTTGTTAATATTTCATTCAGAACTTTAAGGGGGAAAATGTAATTAGTAATTAGTGCTAGTAGTTCTAGCAGGAAGCTGCAAACCAAAGCTTTCTGTTTCAGTTCATGAGTTTCCCCACTGTGTGCACTCTTGTCTGACAAATCAACTCCCTTTTACCTTGGCCTTCTCAGCTGCACAGTTATGTATGTAAAGCTCTTTTATCTGAGCTAATGGAGTTGGTTTAATGTCTAAGAATACACTTTGAGGTTACTGGGCCACAGGTTTACAGAGTTGGCATTGCTGTTACCTGGTGTTTCCTTCTCTTTTCTTATCTCTTTCCAGCATTCTTACAGAGAAGAGCCTTTAAGGATTAACTTTTTCCTGGCTGGAATTGGTAGTGTTGCTGTCTGGCTCTAGAATGGGTTTGCCATGTTGTGTTCAATGCTGTTAGACCATGGGAAAAGCAAAACAGATGTTTTTAGCTCTATTTGTTAGGGAACTGAGGCTGTTTCAGTCCTGAGCCTCAGGTAGGGGAGGATGACTACTCAGACATGAGGGTGGCTCTTGAGCAGAGTGCTCAAATCAGGCTCAGGATTCTGGGGAATTGAAGGATAAATTCTTAATCCTAAGGGGCTCCAGGGAAGCTGTAGAGGGATCTGTGTTAGGAGCTGCAGGGACAGCACAAGGGGCAATGGGCACAAACTGAAGGAGGGAAATTGAGGTTAGATGTTAGGCAGAAGTTTTGCCTGTTGTGGTGGTGAGACCCTGTCCCAGGGTGCCCAGGGAGGCTGTGGCTGCCCCAACCCTGGCAGTGTTCACAGCCAGGTTGGATGAGCCTTGAGCAACCTGCTCTGGTGGGAGGTATCCCTGCCCAGGGCAGGGCTTGGGGCTGGGTCAGCTCTCAGCTCCATTCCAACCCCTAAGATTCTATGATTCTATGAATTGGTCCCTGTAGAGCTCTTTTCAGGCCACAGCTTTATGATAGGGAGTTTTCTTGGAGGGATCATGTGGTTAGAAAGCTCAAGAGGCTTTTCTTGGCTTTGCTTGCCTTAGTTTTTGCAGGCTAAGTGGGTGAAGTCATTTTGTGAAATAAAAATGAAGTTTAAACATTGTTGCTCTCTTCTTTTGTTATTTATCTCCCATACCATAACAAAGTGCATGGACACAGCCATGAAAAGTGTGCCAGATGTACAGTGGCTTTCCTAGATTTCCTATCTCCAGCCAAGGGCGAGGGCAGCAAAGGGCTAGAGCACATGGGCAAGAGCTGAGGGGGTTGGGCTTGGTTAGCCTGGTCCCACCAGAGCAGGTTGCTCAAGGCTCATCCAACCTGGCTGTGAACACTGCCAGGGTTGGGGCAGCCACAGCCTCCCTGGGCACCCTGGGACAGGGTCTCACCACCAGAACAGGCAAAACTTCTGCCTAACATCTAACCTCAATTTCTCCTTTTCCAATTTATACCATTATTGTTTTGTCTAGAAACTGTGGTACCCAAACAGACCTAGAAGTTTATAGGTTTCTCCAACCACATCTGGCACAACCCATTATATCCTCTGAAGCCACTTGTGACTCTTGCAAGTCCACGAATATTTCCCATTCCTCTCCCTCCTGATCACTGCAGTCTGTGTCTCCCCACCCCACAGACATTACCATGGTGTCCTGGGAAATCTGCCTTCCTAACTCTGCAGAGCCATTAATAACCAGGAATGGAAAGGGAGGAGGAGCTTGCAGTGAAAGGTAGAGCAGTAAGGATCCCTCCCAGCCTCATTTCCCAACAAATCTGTGCCATTGATAGATTAGCCCTGAGATCAGCAGACTGACCTCATCAGCTGGCAGGCACCATGTGCAGCTTCTGAGCCACACTGAGCTTCCCTAGCAAGCCCCTTCCATTCTCCAGCCCCACGAAGACCTGCGTGCTTAGATTTTAGATTATAGGTCAGATTACAATTCTTGTCTTTAATTGCTTTTGAAGAAGGAGGAAAGAAAGCTTTCCGTGACTTAAGCCTCAAAGCCAGTTAAGCTTTGAAGTTTAAAGGAAACCATTGAAGACAGGGGAGGGAGTTGAGGCCAGCTCAGTGCTAGAAAGGCAGCTGAGAAGTGGGTTAGGGCAGTTGAGTTTCACTACAACACTGGCTTTGATCAAAGCTAATTTTGAAGGTCTCTGTTAAGTCAGCAGTCATTAATCTTTTTGTTGTGGTGTATTATCAGTAATGAGGGAAAAAAGATTATTTTCCTTCTAATTGAAATCTTAGAAGGATGAAGAATCCCTAACATGACTTTTGCAGCTTGGTTCCCAACATATCTTTGCTTTATTGTTTTGGTGTCATAGCGGAGCTGAGATGATTTTTGTTGTTGTCATTATTGGTTTTTGGCCCCTCCTGGCTTTGTCTTTTACATCATTGCAGTGTTCATCAAGGCATTTCTCAGCTCCCTCATTCAGGTGGTTCTTACACTCACCTAAACCTCATCCTTTTAAACCCTATTAGCTACAAAAATGAAGGTTGAGCCAGCAGAGTCCAATCTCAGCAATCAGGTGTCACAATTCCCCCTCGAAATGGCAGGTTTAAAAATCATTGTACTTCGAGTTTTTGGTATCCTGTGTTACAGAATCCCAGAATCAGTGAGGCTGGAAGGGACCACAGTGGGTCACTGGTCCCACCTCCTACTCCAGCAGGGCCAGCCCAGAGCTCATGGCTCAGGGCTGTGTCCAGAGGGGTCTGGAATATCTGCAGGGAGGAGAATCCACGACCTCTCTGGGCAATCTGTTCAGTGCTCAGGGACTGCACAGCAAAGAAGTTCTTCCTCCTGTTCAGGTGGAACTTCCAGAGCATCAGTTTGTGCTGTTCCCTCTCGTATCAGTTTCCCCCACTGAGCAGAGTCTGATCATCCTCTTGGCACCTCCTGTTCATGGACTTGAATCCATTCCTGAGGTCCCTCTGAGTTGTCTCTTCTGGAGGCTGAACAGCCCCAACTCCCTCAGCCTTTGCTCATCCCTGAGGTGCTCCAGTGCCTTCAGCATCTTCCTTGCCCTGCCCTGGCCCTGCTGCAGGAGCTCCATGTCCCTCTGGCCCTGAGGATCCAGAACTGGACACAGCACTCCAGGTGTGACCTCCCCAGGGCTGAGCAGAGGGACAGGATCACCTCCCTGACCTGCTGGCAATGCTCTTCCCAATGCATTCCAGGATTCCATTGGCATTCTTAGCCACAAGGACACACTGTGACTCATGGACAGTCTGTTGTCCACCAGGACTCCCAGGTCCTTCTCCTCAGAGCTGCTGTCCAGCAGGTCAGTGCTCAGCCTGAACAATCAAAACCAAGACCAGTGACACAGTGAACAAGAACACTGAAAGCGTTTGGGAAGAAAAAGGTTTTTTACTCTTAAGGGTGGTGAGACCCTGTCCCAGGGTGCCCAGGGAGGCTGTGGCTGCCCCAACCCTGGCAGTGTTCACAGCCAGGTTGGATGAGCCTTGAGCAACCTGCTCTGGTGGGAGGTGTCCCTGCCCAGGGCAGGGCTTGGGGCTGGGTCAGCTCTGAGCTCCATCCCAACCCTTAAATTCTATGATTCTATGAAGACATAAATTTATGATCCTGCCCCTTCCCCCCTCTTTCTAATAATCCTTGCATGGCATGTTCAATAATTTACATATCACTTAGATCCCAGGATTTGATACAGTCAGTGTGCCAGTTCAGCTCCCAGTGCCACGTGCCTTTGTTTGCTTACTCCAGAATGCAAAGGGGAATCTTGATTCTATCTTTCCTAATGTTGCTATTCAGTGACATTCTCAGCCCCAGAGCTCTGAGCTCTGTGGGGGAAGCAGAGCTGCTAACGAACCAGTTTGGGCTTTGTTAGGCACTGGAGTAGACACATGAATACATTACATATGATTATCATAAAATTATGGCCTGGAAATGGAACAGTCATGCTGCTGCATTTTAGACAGTACATTTGTAACAGGCTGTAATAAAGTAAAGACTTGGAATGGGTCTAAGAAGAGGCATTTCTTGTGCTCATGACTGTACACTCAATTCATGCTTTTGAAGCTCAATTTAACAAAGCAAACAAATTTCCTCCTGATGTTGACACAGTTGTTCTCAGTGGTGAATTTTGATTTATGGGGTGGGGAGGGAACTTTAAGCATATCAAAGTGGTTGTTTGGGATCTAAATGGAAGAAAAGAGTGTGATGCTTAATGGCTGTAATTTGAAAGCTGTGTGTTGTTACAAGTGAAAGTGGCTTTAAAAGACTCACAATTACTTGCTAGTTTGGATTCTGGTTTACAGTTCCTTTGGTTTCTTCTGATGTCATTCGGCATCTCTCTCAAAGAGTACAAACCCACAGTTCCTGAGGACATTTCAGGAGTGAGATAAGCACTGGCTGGAATTAGGTTTAGGGTCTGATCCTGATAAGACTAATTGATCTTCTGAAGCTGCTCAAAGGCAGATAACTTACAGGGATGAGTCTGTAGAGTCAGGGCCACGTGGGTAGATTCCACCTGAACTTGTAGAAGTAGTTTTCCCTCAGATGACACAAGAGAAGCTGCTGGGAAGTCTCTGTGAGCCCAAGCCCTGTGACCCATCCCCAGCAGTGTGACAGCCACAGGATCCTGTGTGGGGTGGAAGAAGTACAGGTGAAACGAGATTCATTTAGACTCCTGCAGTGTTGGGTACAGAGAACAGGTTAAGAAAGAGTCATAGGAGAAACTGCATTGTAAAATCTGTGTAATAAGCACAAACATTGGCCCATCCTGACCGAGGGGACGTCCAACATGAGAAAGGCAACAAATGTCAGAAAACCTCTTCATCTTCTTCTGACCCAGTCATCTAGGTTCTCTTTCCTTTATTTGAGGTCTAGTGCTGCCAGAGGTTGTAAAATAGTGGCAGCATTGCTTTGTCTCTGGAAAGTTTGTTTGGGCTCCTGCTGCTGAATTATTAAGGGATCTCAGCTGCTCTGTGTCACAGGATTTCTTGGTAGCATGAGTGGAAGTACCTGAGGGGTAATTAAGATCAGGTTTGGAGAAGCTAATGGGGGGTAAATGCTTTCCCTGTGGTATGACCACAAACCATCTTTCTCTCTCTCCCCCATTTGCAAACTGAGAATAATAAGCCTTAAGAAATTCATAATTTATGAATGACCTAAGTGGTGGTTTCAGTGTGTTCCTTGCTCGTGATGTACAGCTCTTGTCTCCTGGACCTCTGGGTCTCACCATGCAGAGCTCTGTTTGGGGCTGGCTCCCTTTGAAAGCACTCTGAGACACAGGAAGGGTTAAGATTGGCTGTCACAAGCTACTGGAGGTACAGCCCTCAAAATATTCAGACTGTGGGTGAAATATTTCCCAACAGAATCATTTCTACATCATGATTTCAGCACCTTCCATCAGTTTGCACTGTATATCCTTGCTCTCCCTTCCCCTCCTGTACAGTTCCTTACCTTCCTGCTGGGTTGGCTGTTTCTTTAGAAACCTCCAGTGAATGCCATGACTTCCTTCACTGAAAGGATTTTTTTTTTTGCTTATTTGTT
>NW_008669548.1:13660-14045 GCF_000695815.1 Acanthisitta chloris
TTTACTGCTCTGCTTGCATCTGGGTGTTTTGATTTGGACTTAGGCAAACACCCTCGGGTTTCAGTACTGACCTCGGGGATTAGTAGTGGCACATTTCTGTACGATGTGGCTGGTTTTGGCCTCTGCAGAGTTGCTCCAGGGGCTTGCAGAGAAGCCTTGTTTTTACCTCTTCCTACAAATTCCTGAGCTGTAGAGCAGGTGGAGCTCTGTTGGCACCAAATGTGTGTCCTTTCTGCAGTAAGGTCACAGTGATGCTTCCTTGGAGAGCTCTGGTCCTGCTCTCTTACTGCAGTTCCCTCATCCCTGAGAGTTTCTTCCTCCTTCATCAGCATCCTGAAGGGCAGAATTATATCACAGGATCACAGAATAATCAGTTGGAAGGGAC
>NW_008669549.1:0-4499 GCF_000695815.1 Acanthisitta chloris
GAAATGACACCAGAATTACTAATTACTTATTTGAAACTTTGCTGTTTGGATCTTTCTTCTTTCTAGGTGTAGGGGGAAGCAGAGGAGTCATTTTGAACTACCGTATGAAAACAGTAGGCAAAATACATCACACAGCAAAATCTAGGAATAAAACAATATAATTAGGACTGCATAGTCAGGCTGCTCTGTGCTCCAGAGCCTTGTCAGATCTGTTGACAGAGCTTCTTACCTTTTACCAATGCAGGACATATCAGTGCTGGAGAATGGTTATTTAGATAGCTCTAAAAGCACTTCCAGTTACTTGAGCAGTGTGTCATCTGTCATTGTGACTACTTGCTTGAAACTTCTGACATTTACAACATTATCTATGGGAGTGGGGGTTGAGTTTGTTGTGGGGTTTGGAAGTATTTTTTCTCTCACTAGCTCCTCATTAACCTGATTAGGGATTCTTATCCTTCTATCCTTGCTGAAAAACTGAATTCACAAATGCTGTGGTGCCTCACACAGGAGCTGATTAGGGATTCTCTTTGAGTTTGCCCAACCTAAAATACCTAATGCAAGTAAAAAGAAAGATAAAAATAGTATTTCAAGTCCTCAAAAGTGAATTTAAAAGCATGTGAATATCTGCAGTGGTGATCAGGGACTTGGTTAATACCAGAGTGTGTGTGTACTAGCATAATGGAAATAGTTTGGGGTTTTTTCTAGGATCATAGAATCATAGAATTTTAGGGATTGGAATGGGCCTTACAGATCATCTAGTCCCAACCCCCTGCCCTGGGCAGGAACACCTGCCACCAAAGAAGTTTGCTCAAGGCTTCATCCAACTTGGCTGTGAACACTGCCAGGGTTGGGGCAGCCACAGCCTCCCTGGGCAACCTGGGACAGAGTCTCACCACCCTCACAGGAAAAAAACATTTTTCCTGATATCTAACCTAAATTTCCCTTCCATCAATTTGTACCCATTGTCCCTTGTCCTATCACTGCAGTTCCTAACAAAGGGTCCCTCTCCAGCTTCCCCGGAGCCCCTTCAGATCCTGGAAGGATAGGCTAGGTATGATAATACAAAAGTTGCCTTGTATCAGATAAAACATTTCCATATGGGAAAAAAAATAAAACAGAAAAAAAGTAGTAAATAACAGTCTTACTGCCAATACAACAGTGTTTGTACAAGAAAGTTTATAATGTAAAAAAAGAAATATACAAAAGAAAAATTCGCTCTTTTTATGTCAGAGCTATATATCCATTAAACCAAAAGGTGTAAGAAAGTTAGGACCTATTTTAATTTCTTGAAACTTACAGACACATTCCATTTTGGAGATAAAGTGATTCTGGCTTTAGTCCTCTGACCAACTAGAATGTACTTTCAGACTGATGTTTCCCCACTGCTACTTTCCATGGTTGCTGTGTTCCCAGTGCCATAAAGGTAGAAGCTGAATTTAAAATAAGAGAATAGAATCATAGAACCATCAAGGTTGGAGGAGACCTCCAAGATCATCGAGTCCAACCATTAACTTGTCACTGCTGGAACCCCTAAACCCTAAACCAGATCCTCCAGTGCCAGATCCAGATGCCTCTTCAATACTTCCAGGAATGGTGACTCCACCACCTCCCTGGGCAATATCCCAGTGCCTCAACACCCTCACAGGGAAAACATTTCTCCTCACATCCAATCTGACTCTGCCCTGGCTCAGCTCAAGGCCATTCCCTCTACTCCTCTCCCTGCAGCCATGGCAGGACACACATCCCCCACCTCTCTCCAACCCTGGTAGGGGGTTGCAGCGAGCCAGGAGGTCACTCTTGAGCTTCTTCTCCAGGCTAAACAAACCCAACTCCCTCAGCCCTTCCTCATCCAACATGTTTTTCAGCTCTTTTTGCCCTCATTGTCCTTGGCTGTACTTGCTCAAGTGCCTCAATGTCCTTTTTAAATTGTGTTTTTAATACAATATTAATGAATACAACATTAATTTGTCCTTTTTAAGTCTGTGTTTTCTTACAGAAAGGGGCTTACAGCCTCCCCTTGATTTTGCTCGTGTCCTTCTGTTAGCCTTGAAATGGGCATGACAAGCTCCATCCTTGATGTGTGGTGCTGATATCTGCTGGCTGAAATACAACACTCTTCCACTTCCAGTGTGTGAGTGTTTGTCAGTCACATCCTTTATTCCTCCTGCCTGGCATAGGGCTCTTCTGCCATAATTTCAGGTCTGCTTACCTTTAGTTCATTTAGCTCAAGAGCTGAAGTTAAAGATTTTTTTTCCTTTTCCTCCTCGCTTCTGAAATCGATCAGCTCAGAAAAGTATTATGGAAAGTGTGTTGTTAGACTCCCTTACCATGGATTCAAGTATTCAAGATGCAAAGTTTTTAATTCAGACTGTGTCACCTTTGCCTCAGGGCAATCAGGCATTAAACGTGGTGTCATTGGCTCTCTGACATGTTTTCCCTGAGTGCACTATAGATTTCACACTTTGGTACCTTATCTCCAACATTTCTGCTTGTGCCTGGACAGACTTCTGTACAGGCTCCTTTCTGTGACTAGCACCAGACAATGTGAGCTCTGCTCTATTCAACATCCCATGTGGATTTTGTGCCACATTACTGACCTTTTATGATATCCTATTGTGACAATCTTTTCTCTAGTGAAAAATCCCATCATATGAAACTATTTCATCTCCCTAATCCCAATGCCTTTTGTATTATCGGTGGTTTTCAGGCTATTTCTTGTTAGCCTCAGCCTCAATTCTTTCAAGCTGCTATGAAGTTGGGTCATTTTACATTTCTTGCTCAAACTTGTCAAATTTTGTAACAGCAATAGGTAGCACTTAAATCACATTTACCTCAAACTCTTCTTTCTGCAGCTTCTTCCTTTCAGTGTTTATCAGCACTCTTAAAAGCATGTCTGATATAAGAAGCTCTTTACTGGGACAGTATTTCAGTTTAATGAGGATTTTTGCAATTTCATGATCATTTCCTGAAGTCTAGGTAGTGCTTTGTACAATGATTTCTGTAATAGTGCTTCTGAAGTTTTATGGGCTGCATGTCCTCTGACCTATTTCCCTCTATAAACAGATTCATGCACATATTTCTCACAAACAAGATCAGTTGCTGCTGTCTGTTTTCCAGGCTGAGAATTGCACTTTTGTGTTGCAGCTAGTGTTTTCAGAAGCACACACAGCCACAATGAAGGGAGGGATATATTGGCTACAGGCTGAATTCAGAGTTTTTTGGCTCCATACAAACAGCAAGGAGAAGTCGCTGCTACTTGCACCAAGTTGTTTAACCTCCTGGTTATAAGCAGCAAGGAGAAGTCGCTGCTACCTGCACCAAGTTGTTTAACCTCCTGGTTAGTTGCTAGAGACTTTTCCCACTCCCCACGTTGCCCCTGTGGTTTCTGGATGGCTTTTTGCAGCATCTGGCTTTACAAGGTTTCAGATTTTCAAGGTGAGAGTGTCTTGTTCAGTTTGACTTATTATTGTGCTGCTGCATTTTGTAATTACAAAAAAGGAAACCATCATAGCCTTAACAAAAGTCTTTATGCTCAAGCCTCTATAATAATTTTTAGTCTATTTAATTCACCCTTCCTCAGCCACTGACACTCAGTTTGATCCTCTCATCTGGCCTATTCATGAGATTCCCTTTTTTTTCCTCTGGGTGACAGGCAGAGCTTGCTCCAAGAAGGAATTCTACAGAGGGTAGACCTGGAGGCTGTGAGTAGTCAAGACCTAACTTAGCCATTAATTATACACACTTGTTAACTTGGGATTGTTGTGAGAAGCAGAGAAAAGCCCTCATACAGGGCAGTGAGCAGGCAGAGTGGGCACTCTGCTTACCAATGCCCTTGGAGGGCAGGAGGGAGGAGTATGATGGCACCGCAGGTTTGGTGTAAGATCCCTTATGCTGGCTCAAGGTGGGAGAAAATCAGAAGCTCCTCCTGGGCCTCCCCAGTGTTCCCTTGTGCAGACACTGCTCAGGGCACTTGAATCCCTCCAACAGCTGCTTCAATCCAGAAGCTCTTTTGCTAGCACAGCCTCTAACCTGTTTACCAGCTATGCCTCTGTGTGTGCCACATTCCAGCCCATGGTGCCTATAATAAATATGGGATAATTAGAAGCTGATACTGCAGCTAATACCAGTTAATTCATGGGGGAAGTAAAAAAGCCAGTGTTAATATATATTAACTGTCACCTTCATACTTCACGTTCCCTTGACAGGGCTTTAATTGGCTGAAACTGTAACTCCTGCAGAGCCACGAGCAGCTGGATGTGGTGTGTGATTTGGAGGAGAGCTGCCTGCTCAGAGAGCAGCAAACACTCTTTGTTTGCAGAATGCACTGATTTGCAACCAACAGATGACACCAAGAAATGTGTCAAATTTCAAATGTCAGGTAGTAAGATGGTTTGGGTGCTGCCCTGTAGGCATCTTTAAAGGCCACATAACACTATTTCAGAGCATGGAACTGGGGAGATACCTCTTCATATCATAGAATTTTAGAATTTAAGGGTTGG
>NW_008669550.1:0-8965 GCF_000695815.1 Acanthisitta chloris
ATATATATAATGCATATATTCACACAGTTATCAACAATTCCTTTCCTTCCTCCCAATGAAAATGCTACAAATGTCTCTCTTGTCAGTAATCTGTACTGAAAATAGAAAAGGATTGTTTTTATTAGCAAATACTTTATTGTTATAATCACAGTTATCCATTCCTTTAGTTAGTTGTTATTGCCAGTGGAGATTATTCTCAGTCTTTCCCCAGTGACGCCGTATTTGTCACTATTCTGGGCATTAATCCAAGTCCAAAGATAGGAATGAAAATTATAGGCTCTTCCTACATATTTTTCCTTTTTAGCATCTTCATGCAGGCTCTACATTAGCAACTTCTAACTTCTCTCAGATTTCTTCCTACATAAGTCATTCTCCAAATGGATCAAAAGTGGAAAAAATTCAGCTCACTGCTATAAGGGAAATTAACTTCTTACTGAAAAGACTTCCTTTTTATTTTTTGCAAAATTCAAATAAAGCTAATAGGGGCTTTGTGACTGTAGTTTACTTGTAGCATTTTCTATAGCATATACCGTGTTAATATATGAGATAAAATATTAATGGTTTTTCTTCGCAGTAGTTCTGTAAAATGGAAAACACCATTATCCTCATTTTAGCAACAGGGAACTCACACACAGATAGTGAACTGCATGTGCAACATTATAAGAGAAGATTATGCTGAAATCAGGAATACCTTTCTGAAAATACAACCCTTTTCATTCCTATTTTTTTCAGTGTCTGGGAAAATATTACTATGTATTTTTACTGTTGCTCCATGAAGCTAATTAAATGGAATGCTAACTGCAGCCTTTTAACTGGATCTTTGTCATCACACTATTAATGGGTAGGAGCGCAGTCATGGGTCAGGATTTACATCACCAAATATTAACAAACAAACTAGTTGGAAATGCTAATAATACTAATGATTAACTAACCAATAAAATACAGATAGCTAAATTTAATTCACTCCTAGTCTGAGTAAACTGCCAGCAAGTCTATTTTGAAGCAGGAGACAGAACTAAGGTGTCACTGATACCATCTGTCATTTATGCTTTGACACAGAAGAGAGATTTGTAAGGTACATCCACATCCTACTGCTAATGGAAAATCTCTGTACACGATTATATGGACCCCTACAGAGCAGTAGAAGTATGTTGAACTAAACATTGCTGTCTATATGTTTACCAAATCCTTTGGATTATATCAAGTAGGTACTTTTATAGAGATTTACTGTTTTACTGAACTTCAATGGACATATTGACAACACATTGGAGATCTGCAAGACCTTTCTTTTCTCTTGCGACCCTTCCTCTTTCTTCACTTCTCTACAATAATGAAACAATAAGGAAACCATATTGGCATGTAGTTTTTCAACTCTGAAATAAAAGCAACAGCTCTTGCCAGATACTCCTTGACTGCCTTTCACAATGAAATGTATTCATTTAGGATTAAAATGAGCAATCAGATATGATTATGAATTGAATAGTGATTGGGAAGCACTTAATCACCTAACTAAGATAAAACATGAGAACTGGCAAATCAGAAAATGCTTCTGAAAGAAAAATCTCAGAGGCTGCAAACACAATCAAAAGAGAAACTAAATGGTAGGGAAGTCATTAGCAAAACAGCTCTGATAAACCTGATTGCCTCCTGCTTATTTTTGTCCTACCATTCTAAAATCATTACTTCCCACAGTGCATTTCTAGTTTTCTTCCTTTTTCCTCCTTCCCCTTGCTAGTCATTTCAGCAAACCAAAAACTACCTGTCTTTCTACTCCTCCTCAAAACACACCAGTCTCATTTACTAACATGCTCTAAACCTTCACTACTGTAGAACCTACCACAGGACACATTCAAATAAGCCTGTCACAGCTACAAGTAGCAATAACATGTAAGAAACATAACAAAGTAATCCATTACATCCTACAGGTGTATGGAATTGGTTAGCTCTTATGCTGTATTCATATGATAGCATAGAGCATTTAGGAGTGACACCACTGACTTCTCTTTTTCCAAATGTTCATCATCAATATTCTATTTATAAATCATATTTTAAAATAACGAATGAGTAAAAACCCATGGGGTGTTCATAGTTTCCAAAAGGATAGCAAAAATATTCTGTCACTTGGTATATCATAAATAAACTGTAATCTGTTTATTGCTGATAACCTTTTACACTGTAAATATCTTCTAGACTTATGCAGCATGATTCAAACACCAACTTTCTTAATCGGGTTTGCAACACTTATCACTCTGCATAGAAACAAAGAGAAACATGAGTTTGAAAATGATCCAGACTCATAAAAGGACAAAGAGTTGTAAAGAATGCAAAGTTACAAAGATTGTTGTGAACAAGTCAACAAATGACGGGAGTGTCACTAATCTCTGATACAATTACCACATACTTTACATGATCTTTCTCATGTTTTTATAACATGACACTCTCTTTTTAGATACAGAGAAACTGTATCACTTGGTTTCATTTTTATTTTCCGTCCCCGATAAACCTTTCTGAGCATGTCAAAACGCCCACAATGGATTGTGAGCTCAGACGCTTCTTTCACCACTTCCTTCCAGCTGCCGCAGTGTTTGTAGAGCCCCTTCCCCCTCGGGCCGTGCGAGCAGCTGGAGGCAGTGAGAGCTCCGAGCGGTGCCAGCGCTCCCCGAGCCCCTCGGCGGCTCCGCGGGACCCGGCGACAGGCGACAAATACTGTCCCCTAGTGCCCGCAGAGCACAGCGCATCGCTTGCGACATCCCGCTTAGACCATTAGTCCTTAACAATGCAGAGTCTTTCAGTGGGAATTTGCAGCATGGGGGATTGCGGTAATGCATAATTCCAAGGCCCACGAAAAGCTGAGCTCCTTAACCCTTACTGGGTGAGCTCCTCACAGTATAGCTTAGAAACGAGCTGTAGGAGTATATGCCTGAGCAAGGACCACTCTGTACTGAAAAGAGGAGATAAAAATGCTAGCAAAAAACTTCATGAAAGAATTAATATTGTATATTAGGCATATAAGGGATATGCATGTCAAAAGATGAGAAGAAGGGGTGTTTTTATATTCAGAGTATATCACGTTCTAAACTAGAAGAAAAATGTTGAGTAAATTGACCTTAGTTATCCAAATAAGCCAAGATTTTACCAGATTAAGAATCATAAAGATTGTAGAATCAGAGAATTTTAGGGGTTGGAATGGACTTTGCTGATCATATAGTCCCAACCCCCTGCCCTGGACCGGGACACCTCCCCACTAGACCAGGATGCTCAAGGTCTCATCCAGCCTGGCTTTGAACACTGCCAGGGTTGGAGCAGCCACCACTTCCCTGGGCAACCGGTTCCAGTGTCTCACCACTCTCGCAGTAGAAACTTTTTTCTAATATCTAGCCTAAATTTCCCCTCCTTCTATTTGAACCTGTTACCCCTTGCCCTATCATTGCAGTTCCTAATAAAAAGAAATAAAGAGCCCCTCTCCATCTCCCTTGTAGGCCCTTCAGATATCCAAAAGTTGCTAGAAGGTCTCCATGCAGTCTTCTCTTCTCCAGGCTCAACAGTATTTTTATGCTACTACAAGTAATCAGTTCACCAGCCACTTCAGAAAACACAGAAGATATATTCCCTAAGAAGCAAGGGAATCATGCCATTGACTAGTATTTGTTTTGAAGACATTATAGGATTAAAGCACGAAAAGCACTTCTAAAACAGCAAGTGCTAGTAACAGAAAATAATACAGTAACACCTATTTTAATCCTTTGAAAATAAAACCACATAAGCAGTAATCAAAGTAACTTGGTTTACTTCTGTATAGGATCTGTTAAAGCACTGGAGAAATACTATAGTAAAAGTTCTAGGCTTTGTCATAGCTCCACATCACCAGTGAACCACCAATACCCAGCAGAATACCAGCACTTGCAGTATCACCACCTTCTGATACAGCTCAGAAAGAAAACTGAACCAATTAAGCTAACCAATGGTGACCACAATACCACTGAACTCAGCATAAATCAAAATCATGCATGAGGCAAAGAAACTTAGAACACTTCACAAAGACACCCTTAAATACAAGTATATGCCTGCCAAACATGCCTCTTTGCCCTTACCTTTCCTTCTCTGAACACTGAGTGCCTTCAGGCTAGCTGTTGGCTAGTGTGTAGTCAGTCACTTGTATCTTATTCTCTTGCCTCTAGGCCTCCTACTTGTCTTTATTATGTCTATATTATTTCATCTAATATAATTCTGTAGTATTATTTTTTTATGTCTATAATCCTGTAGTCAGAAGAGAATATTAAATAAAAAGCCTGAGGATCCTACAGTTCAGCTCTTCATGACAACACCAATTTATCTGCTATTGCACATTGAGTAAGCAACCTGTTTTATGCACTGTACATTATAATTCCTTTATATATTATCAGGACACCAATAAATCTGCAATTAAAGGCTTAAAGTAACATAAACATGTATGAAGAAGAACAAAAATAGTTATAAACTAAGACTGCAAGATCAAGGATCAAAGGGGAAAAAAAAGATAGTAGATCCTAAAAGCTGAAGCTTCTAATGGAAAAGCAGGTAAGCCTTAAGGCTACATAGTAACCCAAGGCTGCAGCGAAATACCATTGTCTCCATTTAGTCAAAACTGAAGGGGCACTGAGTGACATAACTGAGCAAGCTGGTTTTATTATGGTAACAGCTTCAGGCACATACCTAAAGCAGTTCTTATATACCTTAATGAACTAAAATGGCTTTAATATTTTTTCCTGACAACTAGTCAACTCTCCCAATCAGCTACCAGCATGAAAATGTAACCACTGAATAAGAGGCATAGTGAGATAGATAAAACACCTATTTTATACTTTATTGGTAGACCTGGCTAAAAACACTGAAAAAAAATCTTTATTGGCTTTTGAGAGACCAAAACCATTGCAAAAGAAATTGTAAACGCCTTCTCAATAACATTTCTTTACTATAAACCTGTCTGATTTGTGAAAACCAGTGCCTGTTACCATTTATTTTCAGCTCCAGATAAAACACAATTTTAGTGTGAAATAGCAAAGTAAAATGGGAGGAAAAAAATTCTAAACTGATTGACTCTCTGCCTCACCAGTTTGTCCTTGCAGAATGTAATTCATCAATCCCAATGGTTCACAGCTCTCCCAAATGATTCCCAATTTGACCACAATTTGTCAAGTCCTCAGGAATACAGACAGACTCTGTTTCTTTCTTATGCCTTCCTCACTGCTATGCAAATACTCAGTTTGTTCTTCCACGATCCTGGCACCACACTCCATGGAAGTTGGCACACTTACTCTGAGGAATATATGGAGAGGGGAAGATTCTTTTCATACTTTCTCTTCCCCCAGATACTTTTTGCACTCCAGTAAGCAAAATGTGATGGGTTTTCTGCATTTGCTGAAAAGTTCTGTTTGTGAAAATTCCACAATGAGTTCACAGTTCGAGGTACCCTTTCTCAGAGTGTTTTTTTTCCCATTGCAGATTTTATAAGTTCTATATTAGAATTGTAGAAATAGCAAACTCTCCTATAACTCAATAGCCCTACTAAAGAAAGTCTGTGTGCTTCCTTGTATTTAAAATAAATATTTTAATAAATTTGTGCCCTCAATCCACTCCTTTGCATGGTCAGGATCATACTGTAGGGGTACAGAAACCAAGTTTCTTGTAGACCAGGCAATATCTTTAACTTTTGCAAAATGTATATATATCTATGTACCCAAGACTTAAAGAAGGAATTACTCAGGCATTATGATCCCTGACAAAGATTTACACCTACATTAATAACATAACTTTTATAACTGTGACACATTGTATCTTTATGTAGGCAACAAGTCTGAGACATATAGCATAAAAAATTCACTACATTATTATGATTTGCAAGACAGATCTCTTCAGACTGAGGATGAAAGGCGTTTTTCAAGTGATGAAGGGCTGCACTTGGCCTGCTCTCTCATACCATTCAAATCTCTTTGAGCAGCACCATAGGGTATATCCAGACCTGCTACAGCAACACTTAAATTCCAGTTTTTATAACTTCCTCCTTACTCAAATTCTAGCTCATAGCCAGTAAACAACCAAGCAGACACTGACTTCTGTGTTCAGCTTCTCTTTTCCCCCATCAATGAGGGTAGTCCAGAGGATAAAAGTGTGGTATCAGCTTCAATCCTAAACCCTTAGTTAAGCACAAGCACAGTCAGCAGCATCCACATGCTGTCCAATTTAGAGTAATCTGAATATTATTCTGTTACTTATTTTCTCAATTACAATAAATAATCAACAGTAGAGCTCCTAGGAGTCAAAAGTACACAAGGGGAAAGAAACAACTTCTAAATTTCAAGAAAGGTGAAAGAAACTTCTAGGAAAGCAAATAGCCAGTTCTTTTTGGGTTCATACACTTCAGCTGTAGAGTTATAGAGTGTAACACAGCAAGGAAGTTCCCAATTCAGTCATGAGTTTGTAGTGCAGCTCTCCCACACCAGTATGCCTGGCCTCTGGGCTTAATTGTGGTTATTTTGAACCAGAAAAATTTTGGGTTTGATCTTCCCAGATACAGATCCCATGAGTAATGAGTCAGAGAGAGAAATGATGAGTTTCCATTTCAAATTTGCCATAAGAAAAATTCATGTGTAAAGTTTCAAATCCTCTTATTTAGATGGTTTTATCTGAGATTTAAATTAAATAAATATTATTTGTCATGACCAACCAGTAAGGCATAGCCAGTTGCAGTTTGAGATTTTTTTCTTCCATAGGCTTCTTTTGACCACAACACCTCAGGACATGAGGCAAAGAAGATAATCGCATAAGACCAAAGACCTAGGATCCACAAGGAGAACCATCAATAAAAGGTTACCAACACTGCCTAGAGAAGATTTATCACCTATAAGCTTAAAGACGATATTTCTCCAAAACAGATTAAGGTAGCTTCAGCTCACAGGAGAGGAAAACCTGTACTGATAACTTTCAGCTCAGTTATTTCACATTTGTCTACCAACTTCACGAAGACTACAAGCTCTTATGAATGCTAGGTTAGAAATTTTAGAGTGTAAGCAAATATTTTCCTCAAACCATAAGCCTTTTAAGTAGTTTCTGTATGCTCTCTATACTCTTACTGGAGACCAATTGATTGGTGGCTATTAAACTCATCCGCTAAGTAACACAAGCAGACTGCTCACAGCTGTAATGTTAGGAGGTTGCATTCCCCTGTAGTCCTGATTATCCTTGCAGGGAGGCACAATATACTTGGACAGTTTTCATTCATTGCTCACATGCACCACAAAAACTCATTTCTCAACAAAATCTTTTTTAAAAGCGGTCCCTAATCTTTTGCTGACAGACTATGAGGTATCTTAGAGCTAAATTAATTTATTGTTGAAAACAGTCATCCTTTTTTAATATGTTTGCTTCACAGATAAAGACACTATTAAAAAGCAAAAAGTTACTGACCTTTTCAGGAAAGGCTAACGAATCTGACATTAAAGTGTCATGTGATTATAATAATCATTCCCCACAAAAAAATGCTTTTTTTTTTTCTGTTTTACTCTTTCATTTAAAGATAGAAATAAAAGGAAATGAAATCTCTCTTTCATGTCTGTCAATTCGTATCACATGGCTTCCCTTTTTCTAGGTCTGCTTTTTGGTCTGATCTTACATATTTTATCTTATATGTTTTCAGATGATCTAGACAACATCCTTGGAGTACACAAAGAACTTACAGTATTGAGTTTTCTTTGGGATTTTTTAGTGTCTTTGCTTTAATATGTTTAATGCTTGTGAAAGATGACAGTGGTTTTATTGGCATTTAGAAATCGAGTTCTCAAGCAGTAACACTAGCAAAGCAAAAGCTGTAACAGTGCAGGCTTCTCCACAGAGCTCTGCCAACACAGCTCAGTGCCATCTCATCTGATTATTTCTTATAGTTTCTTCTACTTTGTCCAGTGGAGATGTCAGGCATATTTGTAGTGTCCTGGATAATTCCTGGAGTCCTTTTTGGCAGTCAGATTTATGTCACATTTGCCATTTTCCAATACCACTAGTACCACTGATACTAAGCGAAAATTTAGCACTCCCTTCCCCAGCCACAAATTAATTTATGATTCCAAGATGAATACATTTGATTATCCCAAACCATTATTGCTTATATTTTCCAGTCACTCTATTGATAATTCTGTTTAAGGCATATTCTCTGCCTGGTCCTCCTTTTGGGAAGGTTTTTGCCATGGCTATCTTCCCATGAACAAAAAAACCCCTCTTTAATTTCCCTGTTCTGGTTTCAATCTTCCCACGATACTCTCCATGAACAAAAAAAACCCTCTTTAATTTCCCTGTTCTGGTTTTATTGTGATTGCACTTCCCACCCAGCCTTACTTTTCTGTGGAGCCTCAGGATTCTCTTGCAGGATTTCTGCTCACAAATAGTAAAGTTCTTAATAACAAGTCCTTTCTGCTAGTTGTTGCTCTAACTCATTTTAGCCTGCCTTAATGTGTTTCCACATTTCATGAAGATTTGTGATTCTTTCTGTTTCCTTTTTGAGGCACAACTTCCTTTGAGTCTGTCTTTTTGGAGGAGGCCTTATGGTTTGTGTTTTTTTAATAATTGTATGGTTTGGTTTTTTAAAATTATTGTCCTACCCCTGTTGTTTAATTGTGTTGGCATCCTTCAGAGCTTGGCTCTCCACTCCAACCAGAGGGGTAAACAGTTGTACAAACTGTCCTGCATTAAACACCCAAAGAACATAATGCAAAAACAGACCATGGACTTTCAGTGCAGCCTGTAATTCTATGCACAACGTATTCCAGTCTCATTGCTAAGATTGCTAAGACTAAAACCAGTATTAAGCTTTCCATACAATAACCACATCCCAAAGAACAGCAAAGGAGCACAGAGCAATTCAAGCAATAAAAACTACTCTCACAGTACAGGAAAAAGAACCTCTACACAATCTTTTGGGATGGGCCAATTCTTTCCC
>NW_008669550.1:8980-10400 GCF_000695815.1 Acanthisitta chloris
TTAAGCTTACAAACACTACTCAGAATCATACCAGTATGACCAATACAAGTAAAATTCTAGGATTCCTAAATACATAGGTGCCACATTTGGGCACAAGCCCCCTTGCATATTGAGAGCTCCATAGTGGGAACTTCACTTAACGTGTCCCAAAAATGCCTTAAGAACATACAAAAGAAAGTATTTGCACAAAACAAAAATTATTTGCTAAGGTAACAAATGCACACCCCAACCTGGAATGAAAACTAAATCATATAACTCAGAGGAACTACTGTAGAGCACGTGGGTGTTGCTACAGTACTAAACATATAAAGTCTGGTAGAAGACTGTCGTGAGAACCTTCTGTATGCTTTATTAAACTCTGCTTTAAAACAGCTTAATTCCCTGTTTTGACATAAATTCTTTGTACAGGCCAAGAAAGAAAATAACGTTGCTACAAATCACAGGAATTTTCTCTGCATCTTAGGCCTCTAAAATTTTCTCTGCTGAGTCATGTCATCTGACTGGTCACGCAAGAATACATGTCAGCTTGTAGCTTGTCATGGAGCTGATTAGAGATTTTTTTTGAAGGAGCTGAAGCTAATGTGCTTAAGCTATTGAACAAAAATGTCATATATGCTCTTTATGTGCACTTTGTTCTCCATATTAAATCATATGCATCATAGATCTTTAAGGACAAAATTACTGATGCATGGCACATGTGCTCCTTTAACCACCACAGTTTATCCTAGCAAAGTATTATCAAATATAGGAGTTCTTAAGACTACAGAAAGGAAATTAGTGCGCTCTATTTTCTTCTGCTATGTAGTCATCATCTCTCAGGGTTTTTTTTCCCCATAATGATTTAACCTGGTTGAAAATTTTGGATCCATGTTGTCTTGATGATGCCCTTCAGTAACTGGAGTAAGTTTCCAAAGTTTTATTTTTACTTTTGTAGGTCCTAAATTTATGTCCAGCAATACTTCAGAAAATTAATGACTGCCTCCAATTTTTTATCAATGTGTACTGCTTCCTACAGGATTTTATTTAAGATGTACTTTTGTCTGTGTGGCTTGTTCCACGCTTACAAAGCATGTTTCTGCTGGAGGCTGTCTGAGCTCTGCTTAAGACAACAGAGGTATGTGTAGACCCTAAACTTTCAGCAGCATCATTTTGCATCTTTTAATTACTTTGGCCTCTTCCTACGCTTTCATTGGAACATCAGTATGTTCTTTACCTGACTTACCTCCGTTCTGCTGACTCTGCACCCTTTACAGCAGTTTGCTCTCCCTGAGGAGGATACACAAGGACTGCAGTAGTGAGGCCAATAACATCAGTGTTAAGAAGCAACAAGTTACCATCTGTAAGATTGGAGCTGTTTCTTGCTACACGTCCCACAGGGACAGCTCACCTCGTGCCCCGGGATAGAGGCGGAGTGGGTCCG
>NW_008669551.1:0-14444 GCF_000695815.1 Acanthisitta chloris
CGCTGCGGCCCGCGGCGTCCCCGCGGGGGGTGTCACTATCGCAGCGCCGGAGACCTGCGATAATCCGTTCGCTGAACGATTGTTTCACTTTAGAAAATGCTCAGCTTGTCCTGTGAGCTAGTTAGGAGGAGAAATACTCAATACACAGCGACCGTGCCCTGTGCTAGTTAAGGCTCTTAGACAATAACTCTGCGTTATCTCGTGATGTCCCTGTTATGTCATCTCTAGCTAATGTATAGTCTCATAAGTGGGGTTTGGCTCCACAGATGACTTTGGTGTGACATACTGCAGCCGTTTGTCAGTCTTGTCGTTACTGTATGAACCCAGTTGCAGTTTCCAGGGGCTGTTTCCAACCAGGAGAAGTTATGAAACATAAGTGCTGCTTTGAAGGACGCTGAAAGAGAAAAGCTTAATCTACCTCAGCAGTGTAGTTTTTGTTAAATAATTTACAGTTTGTAATGTGAGTTAGTGGCACAAGTGGAGCTTGGGGGGTTAATATGGAGTGATCCCTTCTCTGTAGGGGCAGTAATCAGCCCCAGCTGCTTTGGCAGGTCTGTAATCTCTCTTAAATAGGTGTGTTCTGCAGTGGGAGCTAATGTTCATGCTAGGTAGGCTGCTGAAGGGATACTGTTCCTGTTCAAAGCCTATAAAAATAAGTCCCTGGCCTATGCAGCACTCCTAGAATAGCTCTGTAATAAGAGCATAGTTAAACATGTGGTAGCAAGTTTATTGTGATGCTTTCTAGTGTGTTCTGATGAAGTCAGGCAGCTGAGGCTGGTTTTACTAACTGGTTTTCAGACTGAAGTCTTGAAATACAGTGTTTGTGCACTATTTGGAAAAATTACTTTTTTTTTTTTTTTTTGAGACAGGAGTTCCTGACTGATCTGCTAGTTTAGTTTTAGTCTGATAAGATGTTCAAGAAAAATCATATAACATCCATAAAATAAAAAACTTTACTTTTATAGTGTGGTACTGTGATACCACTGCCATTATGACATTGCAGTATTAACTTGCACTGAAGCTGTTTGTCTGGGCAGGCAGAACTGAACATTGACTCGGTTAATGCTCAGCTCTGAAATACTTACATAAACAACCCATTTTGCAGTACTTACCCATATGTAGGCTTAAAACAGATGACGCCCCTACATGAACTTGGAGGCAGCGTTTCCATGATGAGAGCTGTTCTCTAAACTCCTCTGACATGCTGTGGGCAGGCTGTGCCTGTGCTGAGTGAGGAAGGGTTTGAACTGAAGGGTGATAGAAACTGAACATTTGCCAAAGAGCAGTGTTTCCTGTTCCCAGTGTGAAAACTCAGGACAGTGGCAAGGGGGAAGTTCAAAAACAAAGAAATTTTAGTCATAGAAGAACATATGCTTGGTTGACTGACTCTCTTTGCCTTAAAAGCCTCTGTTTCTCAGGAAGCTGTTAGAGGTGGTGCATTTTGTTGCTGAACTAGCTTTTGCCACATCAGTTTGCTGTAGGACTGTGTTGTTGCCATGTTTTTCCCATTATCTGCTTTGCATTTTGTCTGATGACTTCTGCTAAAGAGCTGTTCACAGCAAATTTTAAAAGGCCACACAGGTCACTTCTCCAGCAGGTATAGAACTTTATGCTGCTGGTGCCTCTACAAAGATTAAAAGCAGATCTATCTTTAAATGAGTTAGGTAACTACTGCCTTCCTGGCAGATCATTTTAATGACTTCATGAGCTGTGTCAGATTCCTGCAGAGGACTAAAATTATAACTTTTGTGTGGTTGTCACCAGGAAGAAGAGTGTGTGGTATATCTTGATTTCCGCCCACTCCCCAATCATTTGTTAGTCACTTGGTTGTTGCTTCTGTAGCTCAAGGGAGAATGTTCTAAATGTATCAGTGGCTTGGGTTAAAGTCTTTGTGGCTCGACAGCACATCTCCAAGAGGGCTCAATACCATCTAGTCCCCAGAAGAACAGAAGGTCAGGACGTGCAGGCAGTGAAGACCCAGGAAAACTCACCCAGGTCTCAGCAATCTGTGGTTTAAAAGCCTTCTGAGCTGCGAATGAACATATCGACTTGCTTTCTGAATCCATCTGATTTCTTGGCATCCTGTATCCTTCTGCAAGTTCTGCAGCTTCACTGTATTTTATGTGAAGAACTGTTGTCTTAAGTATTTTTTGAAACTGTCAGCTGGTTTTGTTTGTCACCCCAAGTCATGGTATTGAAATTTGCCCGTTCGTCTTCCTTAGTTTTGTGAGTCTGAGCTGTTCCTGGGCATGAGGAGTGGGTGCCTGTGCTCTGTGTCCTTTTCAGCTGCATTGATGCGTAACACAGTATTTTGTGTTTGTGTTGCTGCTGTGTGATAATTTGTCAGCCCTGTGAGTTTGCATAAATGTCTCCTTTGATCCACCATGAATGCATATTTATATAAGCTATTTATTGTTGGTCCTCTGGTCTTAAAAAAAAATACTTCCTTTTGGATTTTGGTGGCAAAATATGTCCCCTCAAATGCTTTGTCTGTTGGCTCAGCAGTGAGTACCCAGTGATTCAGCATTAGATGTTGAGTGTGTGGAGCTGAAAGGATTAGTTTTGAGAAAATCCAGTCAGTGTCGGCGTGTTAATGAACCACAATGGGAAGAACAGAAGTTGGATGGTCTGTATAAAGCATGAAAACTGTGGTCTTGGCTGGTATGATATTGTGTAGTGAGAAATGGTGTAGTTCTGTGTTCAGTAGTGTCAGGAAAACCTGGTATTATTTGTATTTTGCCCTAACTGCTTTTTCACGTAATAAAAAGCATTGTACCCTGTTGTGATAGAAGTGTCTCTTAAACTGTTAGGAGAATTTCTGTCTTTCCTTGGGAGAACTGTTAATTCAGGTTCTCTCTGTACAAAGCTGTCCTTGAGAAGTCTTGGCCTAATAGGGCAACTGGACAGTGTTATATGCTAAATGTGTTATAATCTTTGTTTCTGAGACTTCTTACCAGAAAGGTGTTGAATATTATACACCTTCAAGCTTTTATAAGAGAGAGAGGAGAGCACCTAGGATAGGCTAGTGAGGTGGCTCTAGTTCTTTGGCAGTTCTGGCTTGCACAGCTTCCAGCTCCTTGTGTTCCTCTGTCTCCCTGCTGCGGGGCTAACATACCTGTTTGTGTAGCTGCTTGGTGATCCAGACTGTGGAAATGGATCCAAGTGAAACAGCCTGAAAAGGGGAGAAGAAAAAAAAAGATAAATTGTTATTTTTCTATGGAATTAATTTCTGTAACCTATTGCTGGGGAGTACAGCCAGTCATCTGATTGATGCAGTGCAAGGGATGATGACAGGGATGGAAAAGAGTGTGAAGGGGCTGCCTAAGCAGCTGTAAGTGGTTGTGAAACCTTAGTCACAGGTGAACAAGGCCCTCCTGATTCCAGTGGCAATTCTTCCTGCTTAAAAGTCTTTCTGTGACTTCAGGTGGTAATAACAATTCAACCCTACAGCACTGAGTGCAAATCATTATATGTTTTCCCTGAACTAGAAATGGTTTGCATTAAAAAAATAAATGTGGCTGTGGCCAAATCCTGGAAAGAGCAAACCAAGAAGTTTGAAGAGAAGATACTTTAGAAATGATCCAGTGGAGTAAATTGTACTTCATACATCAAATTGCTACATGGACCAGAACAGATGAGTGTGAAGTAGCCAGTGAGCAAATTAGAGTTTTGCCAAATGGCTATCTACAAATGATTATTTTGAGCATCCATATTTTACTCATAAAATAAGCATTTTGACACAAATGTACTACTTACCTGTCTTCATCCTCAGAATCTTAGGATAATTATAGACATGTATAGAGAAATACAGTATTGCTATTAATAGGACAGCAGGCATGTTTTTGAGACTTTCACAGAGCATATCAACACATGACAGAGCAGTCATACAGATCAGTGTGGCAATGCAGGCACTAGTCTGTCTGCAGCTACATGATGAAACAGAGACATTTGGAAAAAAAGTCCTGTGGCTCTTGCCCAGCATTGAGCATTTGTTTGTTCTTAGTGGAGCCTTTGTTTTGACGAAAAAAAAAATAAAGTCTTGTGTTTTGTTTGGGGATTTTTGTTCAAAATGGAGCAATTCAGATTTAGAACAGACCTCTTTGAGAGGGAAATGCGCACACGTCTCCAGGAAGGGTATCTAAGATGAGAGGCTGAACTCCTACAGTTGCTGTCAGGTTTGGAGAGAGAACATATGAAAATGCCTAATCAGATACTTGATATGCTCACTTGGTAGCAGCAGTGGGCATGTGGGTGTACCACCTGCAAAGGTATTCTGCATAAGTAGTTCATTGCTGTTTATTTCATTTACAGTATCTGTCACTGTCTTTCAGGAAATGGAGGATAAGGTGATCAGTCCAGAAAAAGCTGAAGAAGCAAAATTGAAAGCAAGATATCCTCATCTGGGCCAGAAGCCAGGAGGCTCAGACTTCTTGAGGAAGAGGCTTCAAAAAGGAGTGAGTTCTTTATTGTCCACAGGGTATGGACAAAAAATTCCAAAATTCATGTGTCTCTTGTTTGGGGTTTTTTTCCACTCCACAGGCCTTTGCATGGTGAAAGAGTCCTCAGAGATGTAAATTTCATGAAAGCACAAGGAAGATAATTGTTTTTCCACAAAGCAAATGCCAGGTTGGCAGGATAGCTGTTTGTAGCATCAGTGGCTCAACCACACTTGTTATGAAAAATTAAACTTAGAAGCTTCTAGACTCCATGGGAAAACATTACAGCAAACACCAAGGGTTAGAACCTCATCCCTATTTTGTAGTGATTTTATCTATCTTGCCCATTCTTATGCCCCCCAAAACGTATATCCCCTCTTGTTATCCATGTTTTTAGCACATGAGAGTTCAGTGCCTGTTCTCACACCAGGCATTGTCTGACACTAGTGATTTGAGAGTGGTGGTATGATTCTGGATATACACCCTGACCAAAAAATATTGATAGAAGAATGAGGAGTGAGTTAACATTTCAATATTGTTCCACATCTAACCATTTTCTTAGCTATTCGACTGTTTATTTTTTTAGTTTAATTATTCATATAGTGATTATGTAATGCCCTTCAGCCATGCTAGAACTCTGTTCTTGGACTAATCATAGTATGTCACTACTTCTGATGGTGCTTTCACTGCTGTCACACTGTTGTTTTTCTTTTACTATTGTCTAGGCCCTTTGAGTACAAACAGTGATTCCAAGTATAAGTCCTTCGCAAACCAGCTGTTGGAGTTCAGTGCTGATCTAATTCTGTGCTATCTGGTAACATCTCCTGGGAATTGTTACTGTTGGCAGGTTTTTTTGAATAATCTTTCTGTCATAAATTGGAGCATATGCAGCATTGTTAATGGCTGCTGGGCACGGGCAGGTGGTAGGTGAGGTGACTCCCTTTGAGTTATGCTGTTACATGGTCAAAGGCAGCCCAAGTGAGACTTCAGTGGGTTCAACACGTGTAGACACGGAGGGGGAGAGGGTAAGTATGTATTGTGATGATAATTCAGGAAAACAGACCAGCATTCACTCACCAGGGGTTGATAGCCATAAGGAATTATGACTGCTTACACTTGCCACCAGCAAGTACAGCATCTTCACGTTGATGATACGCGATTGGATGCAAAGGCTGTTGCGATGTACTCACACATTTGAGCAGAGGTAGATCAATGGCCATCTCAACTGACTTGTGCTACTTTGAAAGATGACATAAAATTGTGGATTCCAATTCACAATCTGCCTTCTTCAGTTCCTGATCTGGTGGTAATAACTGCTTTCCTTTTTATCTTTTATTATTTTTGTTCAGTGTGCTCAGTGCTTTAAATGAAGAGGCATCTTTACTTGATACAGGGCCTGGTGTACTTCGGGCTGCTTGCTGAAGTTTAAAATAGAGTGAGGATAGTGTGTATGCTTGGAGGTAGTGTTTCTGACACGAAGACACCTGGACAGACATAATCAGTTTGAAAGGGATGATCAAATACAGGCCACCTATGAGAAGCTAGAATCAGGAAAATACAGAAATAAGTTAAAAGGAAGAAATGGACTGATATTCTAATGCATGAAGGATGGTAGGTTTTCTCAGATATTCTCAATGTATGTGGTTAGCTGTAGCCCAAATTTTCTTTGATTTGACAGTTAGGACATGCTCTGCCAATTCATATTTGCTGTCCAGGAATATTCTGCATTGTGTGCACACACCATTATTAACACACTTTCTCCAGAATAATAGTAGACAAGAACAATGCTACACCATGCTCCTGTGGAGGGATTCTCTTTGGAACTCACATGGACAGAAATAGATACCTGTTAACAGCTGTAACATATCCAGAGATTGTGTGATTGTGTTATTACCCAGCTGCTGCTTAAAAGTTTCCTTTGGTTGCTTCAGGCTTGAAGGGCGAAATATGAAAGCCTTTTTCCAAACAAGATTATGTTCTAACGTGAGGTCTAAACTGCAGATGTAGTGCTAGAACACTGTGGTGTAAATAGGGATTACACCATCAAAAAGTTTGAGTTGGGAAGGTTTATGAATAAAAGTGATTCAGATGTACTAGTGTCTGCATGGGAAAAATAGATTTGGTAACTTCAAGGCTCTGGCAGGGAATATTGATAACCTCCTTCAGCAGGCTCTGCCTGAACAACCTCTTCCCCCTTTGGTAAAACCCTGTTAAGTCAGGTCTTTAAACTGCTGCTACTGAACATTTTGCAGCTGGTTAGTACTCATACAAAATAAGCTGTATGGTGGCAGTATGCTGCCTGGAAGCACTTAGACATAGCAGATAGTGATGGCTGTTGTTAGCTGGCTGAGGACTGTACAAAGGTAACTGTGGGCTTCTCTGCAGAGATGATTGTGATTGTAAGCAGCAGTTAGTGCTGTAAATCTTAATCCTGAATCTAGGGGTTTTTTTGCCACATGAAATCTGCTCAAAATCATGAGTTGCAAGTACCTTAATGGCAGACCTCATGGTAAGATCTAAAAAACACATAACTTTCCTTCCAAGTTATCTCAGTGAGCAGTTGAAGACTTGATGCAGAGCTTGGACGAAATTCCATGCCTCATCTTGCCATGATGCAGATAAATAACAGTCATTTGGCTTTAACATCCATAGATAACTTAGTATTTTGGGAAGTCTGACAACAAAAAAGGCTCTTAAAGGTAATGATAAAATTTTTGCTGATATATTAAGGAACACTATTTTGGAGGAATACTGAATTTACTTTTGTATTCAGAAAAAACCCTGGAATGTGGGATAAGAATTTCCTTCACATAGTGCTTTTCAGAAGGACTGTGCAGTAGATTTGACTTTGCTAAATAATTGGTTTGGAGACTTTAGGATTTATAATTTTACTGTTTTAATGTATACAGAGAAGAGGTTTTCTTGCTGGCCTGCAGTGTCGTGCTACTTTGATCTGGTGTGATAGAGCAGGCTCTGTTCTTCAGCTTCAGTTCATGCATTGTTTGGTTATTCTGTGTAGCAGAACTTCTTCACTGCAACAAAATTTACAAACCCCAAGGCTTCAGTTGTGGGAGATGAGCGTTTAGGATAAACAAGGCAAAAATAATGTTCATATATGGTGTGAGTTCAATGGTACACGTAAAACATTAGCTGTGTACTTACCTGATATTAAGAGTTTAGCTATCTGTGCCTAATAGTCTTACTAATGTCTTTTTTTTAATGGACATAGAGCTACCTTGATGAATTGGGAAGATGTTACAACTGTTTTTAAAATTTAAAATACTTGTTTAAAGATGTAATTCAGTATATACATCTGATAAGATTTCAAGCTTTTAAATATATTTGTGTTTTGTCTTCTAGCAAAAATACTTTGATTCTGGTGATTACAACATGGCTAAAGCAAAGATGAAGAACAAACAACTGCCTACTGCAGCTCCTGACAAGACAGAAGTCACTGGTGACCATATTCCTACTCCACAGGATCTTCCACAGCGGAAACCATCTCTTGTTGCTAGCAAGCTGGCTGGCTGACCAGAACAGCTGAACTGCATGATTATTCTCATTCCTGTTATTTCTCCTTAATAGTTATTTCTCACCCTCACATCCCCCTTTTTCTTTCTTACACTAAGTCACGAGACTGACAGCTTTGCAGGTAGCGATAGCATGTGCTGCTATTGTAAGGGAATACTGTTAAGAGTAAAACGTGTAGTATTTGGACTAGTTGAGAACAATGCACTGATTAAAAAGGACAGGTTTGGTTAGAGCAATGTAATCTACTTGAAAATGTACATATTGCCCATTTCCTAGTGTAGGACTGGTTCCAGCAAGTGACATCGCAAGTTTTACAACTTCTAATGTTTCTGCTTTTGTTATTTCATCTTAATTACAGCATATTTGTATTTAATATAACCTCCAGTTGTGTTGGGTTTTTCTTCCGTGTTTGGGTTTGTTGTCTAAAATAGAGGTTTAGACCACAAGTTGCTAGATGGTAAAGCATGTACAAAAACCAAGACAGGGCTCTGATTGAATTTTGTTTCTGCTTTTGAACTTGAACGGCCTTAAACCTGTTTCAGCTTTAACAATAGAGTTTTTACTTGGGCAATATTTGCCCATTCTGGTGTAACTCTTGTGAACCTAGTGCTTATTGACAACTGCCTGTTGAAGCTGGTATTCTTTTCAGTTCCGTAGCTTAGGACACACTTTTGTTGAAGATGTGAATGAAGTGTGCATGTGCATAGACTGTTGAATTCACTCTTGTGCCATTTTTTGTAAATACAATAGTTTTGCACAACCTTTTGCAAACGTCTATTAGTTTTACATTTTAAAAAGCAGATAATGTGCCAATCAAAGCACAAGTGATTCTGTATCTTTCAAAGTCTTGTCCTGAAACTGAGAGCCCAGAATCTTCCTACTGAAAGTGAAAATTGTCTACCTGAACTTTGTGAAACACATTTACACTTGACTGAACCCTATACTTTTGCGGTTGTATATTTAATTTCCCGACAATGTCCAGCATTCAAATATAAATCTGGAATTTGTACCTATTTTTGCAGGCAAGTGCCCTTTCTGTTCAGCTTAAACAGCAGCTGTTTAAGCTTTTAAAGCTGAAATGCTCTGTCTGATGACATGGAAGATGGCTAAATGTACTGTTGTAGAGAGCTGCCTGGGTGGCAGACAGCAAATCTGGGCTCACTAAGGTCTGATATAAAATTGTCTTTGGGCTATTTTAGACTTCTGGAAGCAGAAAGGTCTAATTTTCTTCTTGGACTCCTGAAGAGGTAGTAAACTATCTCCTTTTCATGATACAGCAACCCCTCATTGGCTTTGGGGAAACAGATGTATGGAAATGGTATTTATATAATGACCTATTGTGAAATAGGTGACTTTTCATATCAGAAAATAGGAATGAACTTGAGTTCACCTGTATTATGCAGGTTGTAAGTACTAGACAGGCAAAATACATAGTTGATATTAGACAGGTGACTTGATGCATTTGAAAGCATGTTTGTTGAATGAAATCAGAATATTAAAAGTGCAGGATGATCCATAATTTAATTGATTTTCATATAGGTAGTCACAGCCTTCGTGTTCTTTGGGAGAACAAGTCTGAAAAGATCAGTTTACTGATTACCTTTTTCTTTAAAGCAACAGTTCTGAAACAGCCTATTGAAAACAAAGCACCAATGTGGGCATTAGAAGAGCAAACACTCTTACAGATGCGTGTTTTTAGTAGCATGCACTTTGTGCTGACGTGGTCAGAAAGTTCTTGTGGTATAAAGGACTGCTAGTCAAAAAGAATGCTGGCCCATATCTTCTGCAGTGCTCTCTTCTAAAGGCAAACATAAAATGGTAAAAAAGGAAAAGAAGAGTCTTTATTTGGTCCTGTTTTGATCAGAATGTACTGGTGTCTATGTCATGTCTTTGAGAGAAGTAATTCCAGAGAATTTCAAAATTACTAACCTGATTCTTTTAAAGTCTGTATTGCCCTTTCCTAGTAATTAAATGGGCTCTGTCAAGCTTGTCCTTATTCCTTACTCCACTAGTATTATAAAAAAAATTGTGATTTTTGCAGAGCAGGTTGAGAAATGGACCTACTTGACTACTTTAAGAAATTAGGCTGGAAGAATGACAAGGAAACTGGAAATACTGAAGCAAACTGCTTTTTATAGATGTTTGTTTTAATGTGAAAATCCCTCTTTATTTTTCTATGTATAAATGAAATTGAAACTTAATGGTAGGACTGGGCCTGAAACCAATGTTGAATGATTCAAGGTGACTTGCTGTGTACTGTCTGGTGCCACTATTCTGTAGCTCCCATAAGGTGGAGCTTGATGTTTGGGAAGGTTTAAAAAGATAGCCATTTAAATTTAAACATTCCACTCACTTAGCTACAACTTGGCTTGTCCTGCTGGTTGGACAACACAAGCAAGCTCACTCGGTGCAGTTCTTAAGGTTACTACAATTTCAGCTATGAATATATTATCCATGTGTATATTTGAAGTACTGTAATACTAACTAGGTCAATGACTGATTATGAGCCTTCACATCCGACAGACCTCAGCAGCAGGCACAGCTATTTTGGTTCTATACACTGTATAAAACTTAGGTCCAATAATCACTTAACAGTAAATTGAACGTGACTGCTTCTTAAGGTTACTACAATTTCAGCTATGAATATATTATCCATGTGTATATTTGAAGTACTGTAATACTAACTAGGTCAATGACTGATTATGAGCCTTCACATCCGACAGACCTCAGCAGCAGGCACAGCTATTTTGGTTCTATACACTGTATAAAACTTAGGTCCAATAATCACTTAACAGTAAATTGAACGTGACTGCAAATTGATGCTTACTTTTAGCTTACTCCAGCAAGATAACTCAGCTATCCAAACTGATGTACATAATGTATTATATGAGTTTTACCATTTGATAATTGCCTTTTTCAAAGAAAACCTGTCCACACTAGACTGGCAGTCCCTTTCATATCTTGCCTTTAAAGATAGACAAGTGTTTCGTTGTTAGAGTAGTATTCATGTAGGCTTATAGTAGCAGATAGCACCAACATTTTATTTGAGATAGTTAAGTGGATTAATTACAACTTCACTGATATGTCCCCAAATCTGTAACACCAAAGGCTTCCCTCTCATTGTTCTTGATGTAGTAGGACAGTGTTTGTGTAAAGGCCCCAGGAGTACATTTTGTTGGACATATTTACACCCAGTCAAGATGTTAAGGTGATAAAAATGTCAATTGTTCTTTACAAACTTACACATTGTATAGTATACAGAATAAATTGATCTACTTAGTTTTTATTGCAAAATGGAGGTTTGTCTCATCTTTACTCTGGTTTCCTAAACAATATTGGATACTTCGGTATTCTCTACTGAAAATTTCTAAACCCTAAATCTTGCTACTCTGTATCATTAAAAATATGACTGGGCTTTGGTTTCTAGTATGTTAGACTACAGAATTACTTTAATGTAATCACATTTATATATATTTCAGTGCTTATTTTTCTATTAAGGCAATTAAAGCTTATTGTTTGAAAACTCCGTAACAGATGATTGTTTTGGTCCCTTGCACTGAGTGAAGGGGATGTCTGGGAACTAGCTTGGCATAGAGATGTTTGCATTGCTATAGACTATTGACCTAAATATGGCAACATTTCCAGAAATCACGATGCTGGAAAAAGTTCAACTCATTTCATAGTCATCCTGTGACTTAGGTGCTGATCTTTGCACAACTTCGAGATCCATGTGGAATATTTGCACAACTAGCTCAGACACCAAGGTCACAGTAACATCCTCTGTGCTCTGCACACCTGCGTGGTACAGGATTTTCTCTCTTCCTACATACTCCTTGCATTGCATTTCAGAGTTCTTACCTGTTCAGTCAGTCTGGCCTAACCCAGTCCTGTTTGTTTTCTACAGCTTAAAAGCTCCAGACTTTGTCCTCATAGTGTGAGAATACGGGAAGGGGTAGGATGAGGATTTTAGCCTGTGAATTCCCGAGCTTCGTCAGTCTTTCCAATGAAAGCCACTTGGAGTTAAACTGATGGTCAGTGTTGAATATGCAGTGACAGAGTGAGTGGGCCCTTGCACTGGCCATGCACTGGATATTCTTGCTGTGCCTCCAATGGATTCCCTTTTTTGTTTGGCAAACAGAGAACTCACTGCTCACTTGCAGTATGATGTGGCAACAAAATGGGAAGCCCTACATGAAAAGGGAATTTTCCTGTCACAGTTGAACAGATCGTGGATGTGAACAGAACATAGATGTAAAAAAAATGATAGGACAGATGCTTTGTAGCCACTTCTGGGCAAAAAAATTACATAAACTGACTTCAATTCATAGAACAATTATTTTCTGTTATTTTTATTGGCTTCAAGTTCAGTATAAAGTCCTGCGTGTGGACTGTGTCAGCTGCATCAGCCACACACTGTCATCTGGAATACCTTGGGAGATGTGCTCTGAAAAACAATTCTGTCTTTTTGAAAAGATGATGTGCTGGACAAGGTCATTTAAAATGTTGCCACCAAATACTTGATGCAGCAGATGCATCTTTAAGTAATAATTACGTAGTCGGTCAGGATATATTACAAACAGGTTGCTTCTTAGTAACTCTCATTGCCCCCGATTCCTGTCCTTAATGGCAGATTTGAAATCCTGGTTTATGCAAATTGTGTCAAATCATAGCATATTTTGGACTCAGATATCTATTTTTTGCTGTGGCTTATAATTACATTTGGCTCCTGAGCTCCAGCTGTGAATGGCTGATATCAGTAATCCACAGTCCAAACAAACTCCTGAAATGAGTGTCTTTGAATTTAGAATAGGTATCATCCTGAAAAAGAGGTGTGACATATTGGATGTGAAGGAGCACAGGGTCAAAGGGGAGGTTCAGGTCCCTACTGAACACAAAACTGACGTTTCAGTTGATTGTGCAAACAGATAGGTTAAGGCTGTTGAAAGGGAAATGATCACACTTTCAGATGAACTCCAAGACACTTCTGTTACACATGAATGATGACTGGTAGATTTAGTGTAGATCTCTCTGTTTTGCTGGAGCATACAGATGAAGAGCAGCTATGCAAACTGCTTAGCCAAAACCTCACACCTCACCTGGACAGCAGTTCCCAGGAACCTGTTCTGGGCTTCTTGTAGGACGGAGAGCAAATGTCCAGTTCTGCTGTTGGGAGTGAGCCTCCTGGCAGGGGACAGTAACAGCAGCTGTGGCTGATAATCCTGGACATACTGGTAGAACATGGGAAGAAAGGTATTTTTTAAATGCAGTGCACATTAGTTTAAACTCTCAACTTTCCCAGCAGAAGCAAGAAATTTTTTAACCCCTATTCTGAATTTGCTAACCTTGGTTTCCTACTTATGAAGACCATATATGTGCACCTAATACAAACAACTCCAGCTAGGGCTCCTTATTTTCATCCTGGCTAGTTTTCTCTCTCATTTGTCCTTGCTACTGTCTCCATTTCCCTTCCTTCAGGTAGCAGAAGTAAAGTACTGCTAGATTGTAGCAGTTACTGTGTTTGTTTTGGGAATGGAGATAGTATTTAGTCTCTTGCTCTTACAAAGTTATGAATGAGTTTTGACCTGTCTCTTTCACGGCTCATTTTGTAAACAGGTTTGTCTGTTTCTTTCATAGTCACAGCAAGTTTCAGAGGGAGTATAGATACTATACACTGAATACACTACTGTTTTCTAAAGATAACTTTGAGAGAGGATCCACCTGAAAGAGTCAAAGCACTTTGGCGGAGAGTGAGGCAAGCACAACTGTTTCAAACTTGATTTGTATTTTGGACCACTTGGGCTGGTAGGATGCATTTCCAAGGTGAAACAGGAAAATTAGGATAGTAATAGATTCAGTTCTGCTGTCAAAGAACTCTTGCTGTAGCGTGAGCTGTAAAAACCACCCATTACCAATTCATAAAGCAATGAGGTGTCATCTCAAGACCTAGCTGGAACATGGATTATGCTTTTCGTTCCCTTTTGACATGGATGTTGAACTTTTCAACACGTGTGTACCTCCATGTCTTGGTGAGAAATGGGCTGAAAGAACTTTGGGCCCAGTTCTCTTCAGCGCTTTCAGCAGTGGTTTGAACGATAGATGCAATCAAGCTGGAAGAGGCTGTAAACAATTTGAAGGATGGGATTAGAATCGGAAAGAAAACAAAAAATGGAAAACGTGGCAATTGGCAAATATATGCCAAAATACACAGCGGGAATAAGTGGCTGGGTGGTAGGATGGCAGGCACAGAGAGGCTCTCACAGAGATGTAAATCCAATAAGCCGAGGCGGCTGCAGGGAAAGGATGAGGAAAGACGGAGCCGGTGGTGCCCGGGCTGGGAAGCAGCGAAAACGACAAACATCGCGGAGGAAGAAACGAGTGATTTGTTCAGTCTAGGAGAGAAAAGCATAAAAATAGCAGGATCAGGAGGGGGCAGAGGCGGAGAGCGAGGGTCCCGCAGCGCCCGGTGCCGGTCCCGGG
>NW_008669552.1:0-1042 GCF_000695815.1 Acanthisitta chloris
CTCTCTTAGCCATTCTCCAACAATTAGGTGGTGTGTAGATGGCAGGAAAGAAATTCTCATCCTAACCCATACCCTTGGAAAAGACCATTTTGGATCTGTGAAAATCTAGTTAGTGCATTTAAATATTTGCTACTAGAAAATGAGTCATGCACTTCTTTGTTCAAACAGGAAGTTGATTTTTTTTGATATTGCTGAAAATCCTGTTAGTCATATTCTTGGAAACACGTTTTCTGTTTTTGTCAAAAAGTAAAATATCATGATCACGACTATATTTTTAAATCCCCTTCAGATTTTGGGTGTATTTAAACAGTATCAGTAACAGCTAAATATATTTTACAAGCAGTGTCCACAGAGATAGAAACAGAAAAACACTTACATTCATACTCATGGAATCACAGAATAATTTAGGTTGAATGGGACCTCCAGAGGTCATCTAGTCCAACCTCCTGCTCAGAATAAGTCTGATTAGATCATTTTGTTCAGAGCCTTGAACAGCTCCAAGAATGGAGATACTGCAACGCCATCAAGCAATCTGTTCCAGAATTCGACCACTTTCAGGAACTTCCCATCATCTAACTTCTGTCCCTTGCCTGTCTATTGCCATTCATATTACTGTGCATCTCCAAGAAGACGCTGACTCCATAGAATCATAGAATCAACCTGGTTGGAAGAGACCTCAAAGGTCATCGACTCCAACCCTACCGTCGTTACTAGACCATGGCACTAAGTGCCACATCCAGTCTCGCCTGGAAAACCTCCAGGGATGGTGAATCCACCACCTCCCCAGGCAGCCCATTCCAATGCCTGACTCCTCTCTCTGTAAAAAATCTCTTCCTAATATCCAACCTAAACCTCCCCTGGCAGAGCTTGAGTCTATGCCCTCTTGTCCTACTGATAGCTGCCTGAGAGAAGAGACCAACCCCCACCTGATTACAACCTCCTTTCTGGTAGTTGTAGAGTGCGATAAGGTCACCCCTGAGCCTCCTCTTCTCCTGGCTAAACAATCCCAATTCTTTCAGCCTCTCCACATAGGACTTGTGCT
>NW_008669553.1:0-1180 GCF_000695815.1 Acanthisitta chloris
CGTTGTGCCCGCAAGTTGTGTCGCTGGGGATGTGCGCTGAGCACTCTCACATCAGGTTTGCTGAGGGGGAAATAGAGCTTAGGGGAGGTGAAGTGGTCTCGTTGACACAGTTTCCATTGAGCGCCACAAGTCCTGTCCCGGGTCTGCAGGTGGTTGCCCCACAGTTGTTTTTTCAGGGTAAGGAAGCTCAGCCCGTGGCGTCGCTCAGGGAATGTGTGCGCGCTAAGGGTTGTTGCTGCAGTCACCGAGTTCCTCTGTTAAAGGACGTCAAGGTGACACGGCACATCCTCAGGGTGAGCTCTGCAGCCTCTAATCCCAGCAGAAGCCAATGACTCCCTCAGTTCACTGGGAAGTTAAAGGTGTCGAGTAAGTCAGTGCAGACCAGCCAGGCATTCACCTGTGAGGGCTGAGCTGCTCCTCAGAATTGTTTTCTCCACTGTAACCCACCCCAATCCCACACTTCACCACTGCTCCACACATTTGCTCTTCCATATTGCCTTTCTGGAAAAGCAAAATTTCCCATGGTGCATCCAATTGCCTTTTCCATGTTTATTTTCACACTTCCTGCCTCCTTCTGCCCTGCAGCCTTTTCCAGAGGTTGTCTTCACTTCTAACCCATATCCCAACCTTCTTTCCCTTGCAGACACCCTCGGGATAGCCCAGAGACCTGCAGAGTGTGTCTGGACAACCTCCTCCTGCCCTGCCCCTACCCCATGTGTCTTCCACAGCAGCTCAGCGCAGGGATAAAGGTACTACACACCAAAAAAGCTCCACTTTTGCCACTCTTAGCCACTGTGAACGATCAGCAGGAGCAGGGCGAGCACAGCTTTCCCTGCCCACTGCCCCACGAGGACAGACCCTGCTCAGCTCCCGCCCACGGGGTCTTGGGATCGGCTGGCACCCTGACAGGGCTGGCGAGGGGAGCAGAACCAGTCGGTGCTCGTGTCCCAGGGTATAAAACAGCAAAGCCTGAGCGGCACGGCCCGGGGGATGTTACCCGGCAGCCCTGGAGCAGCACAGACCAGGACATGTTCCTGGGCAGACCCGGAGGGACACAGTCAGTCCTCTGTCCCGGACACTCCTGGGGCAGCACAGCCCGGGACGCGTTTCCCGGACAACCCTGGGGCGGCAGAGCCGGGACACGTGTCCCGAGCAGTGCAGCAGCAGTGCCAGTGCCGTT
>NW_008669554.1:0-9429 GCF_000695815.1 Acanthisitta chloris
GTGCGGGGGACGCGCAGTTCCCCCTTGTAGGGCTGTTCTGGTTTGTGGTGCTAAAGCGTATTCTGTCTCCAGCAGAACCATAAACTGGCGCTGTGTTCCCGGCAGGGTAGAGGGGTTGGCTGCTAGCCCTGTCTTGGCTGGTTTGCCAAGAACGTGTAATTGAGTCTTAGCTAGTAAGAAAATCAGTTCAGAGAATCAGCTAGGTTGGAAAAGACTGAGCTCATCGAGTCCAAGCTGCAGTAGTGTTGCCTGCAGAGTGTGTTGCCTGTGCCGTCTCACTACAATTATGCACAGACAAAACTAGTGAAAATCCTGTTGGTGCCTCCCTCGTGTCAACAAACTGGAACAGCCTAACTGCCTTTATAGCAGCAATGTTCGATGTTCTTGGGGTCTGAATACAGGAATTCTCTTTGCGTTATAGCCAACATGTTACAGCTTAGGCATGTTGGTTATTTCAGAAGGTTTCTCTACTTCCTCTCCTTGTTGACCGTAGCATTTGCTAGCGGGAAAAAGCACAGCTAGGACTGGCTGGGAGGTCAGTCGGAATCATCTCTGGGGCTTATTCTGTACCTTTTCATTCGCCCTTGAGTGCCTACAGCTGACTAGGGTTTAATGCTGAACGAGCCTTGTGTCAGGCTCGAGGAGAGAGAGGCTCCATGCGCTCACAGTCGCGTGCACCAGGAAGGATTCTCCTGGCGGCAGGAATTGCATCACGAGGACGTGCCTGTGGCCCGGCCGGACGGTGCCATCTGCAGGTCACGCTCCCTCTCTGGGGAGTTGTCTCCAGTCCGAGATACAAGAAATCTAAATGTAATTGTGTGTTAGCTGTTCAAAACTCGTTTTGTATCGAATATAAGCGCCTTATTCATATAGTACTTGAGAACGGAGTGATTTGATCATTGTGCACAGAACCTACATGTAGCAGTGTAAACAATATCTGATTTAATGTCTGATTAGTGTCTCGGAAAGACATTTATATCCTGTCCTGCACTGACGACTCGTTTGGCATCTTTGCTTGGACTGAGCAGCTCATCCATGTGAATCCAATGCAGGATGGGAATTATCTGGGAACAGTTTCAAAAGTAGTACGGAGGGACACTTCAGTGGATTTCAGCACTTGTCCATGTTTGGACAAACAGCTTTAAAAAACCCAAACCAACTATTTTGGAGTTGTCTCTGTTCACACAGGGCCTTTGTAAGCTTTTCGCTTTGCCAGTGACTACCAGTAGGCTCATGGAAAAGTCTGTTCAGCACAGCAGAGTTTGTGCCTGGCACCTAAAGTAGAAATAACAATATTTGAGGAAAAAATAGCCATTAAAAAAAATTCCATGGCTCTAATGAAATCCCTGGACCTGCTGACTCCAAAGTGTTAGTTATAATTACATACTGACTGTAATGAAACCTTACACCAATTAAACAGCTGTTTATTGACTAAGCTTTGTTGTTAAAGCAGAGGCATAGTGCATCATGTTGCCCATTGACAATTAACTTGGGTTTGCCTGTTATGTGTAATTTTAAGTTTGGGGGTAGGTGAGGGTTTGAGGGTTTTTGTTAGAGCTTCTTTTGAGGTTTTTTTTTGTTTTGTTTACTGCCATCTGTAACACTTTGCAGCCTCTACAGGTTTACACTTGGTGTTGTCAGCCTGTACTGACTTACAAGCAATTCTTGTCCTATTTCACACACTTGAAATCATTCTAGATATGCATTCCAGTCTTTTAAGGAGCTTGCTTGGATTTTGCTGAATGGAACTATTGGATATTTTGTGAGAAAATACATCTAATACTCTCCAAACATTTCTATACAAGATGAATAAATTCTAAAATCTCCCTTACACAGGATGTTACCAAGTTGACGCCTCTGTCACCAGAAGTCATCAGCAGACAAGCAACAATTAATATAGGTAAAAACAAGCTTATAAAAAAGAGGGGTGCATTTATGTGACTCTTTCGTGGTCATGCAGTAGCAGATGGTGCCTGTGTGACTTCACTTTTAATAAATTCTCACTGAAACAGTAACATAATGGTTTTATAACAGATTTTATCATGGCACAGGAAGAGACTTGTCAGTCCCTTTTGGCTTGGAAAACACTGATTCTACCTCAGGAACACAGTTGAATGGAGTGGGGCGTAGTTGCTAAAGCAAAGTTTTACCTTAAAATTAAGCATTGAATTGAGTTTCATGAAAATGCAAAGATCTGTCCATTGGGAGCTCAATTTAGGATCTTGTTTGTTTAAGCAAAAGTTACTACAAACCCCATGTGTGCTTCTGGTGGGGGCCCTGGACTGCCAGGCTGTGGAGAGTTTGGGGTAGTTGTGTGTTGGTCACAGTGGAACATTGCACAAAATCAAACAATGGTTTATTGACAAACATTTCCTTTTAAAACAGGTACAATTGGTCATGTAGCCCATGGAAAGTCGACAGTAGTCAAAGCTATATCTGGAGTTCACACTGTCAGATTTAAAAATGAACTGGAAAGAAACATCACAATCAAGCTGGGCTATGCTAATGCAAAGGTGAGTCATCCCTGTACATCTAGCAAGTATGTTGCTGTTGTATTTCAGAGTGTATGTATGCTCAGAGGTAACTAATCCATGATGAGTTAAACCTCTCAATTTGTAAAAATCCCAGATTTACAAGCTGGATGACCCAAGTTGTTCCCGACCAGAGTGTTACCGATCCTGTGGAAGTAGCACCCCAGATGAGTTCCCTACAGATATTCCTGGCACCAAAGGGAACTTCAAACTAGTCAGGTAACTGCTATAAATGGCTGGAATAAATTGTCTGTACTTCCCTTTGCATAACTGAACACAGTCAGGATTGAGCTGTAAGCTGAATGGGCTGTTAGGGCAGATCACATGTTCTTAAATGCTGAGCACCCTGATCTGAGGTATTGTCTAAACTGCCTTGGGTTCAGTGGTTGTGATGCACAGTCCCTGGCAGAGCACAGCTGTGTCTGCTGTCCTCAGCTATTGCAGGACTCTGAAGTGAAATATTTCTGCTGTCAATACAAGTACATTTTAAAGAGACTAGAATGAGAATTGATGTGGCCCTCGCAAATACATCTCTAAAATCCCTTCTCTGGAGGGTGACCTTTGTTAAACTTTCTTCCTAAAGGCAGAGTTTTCAAAGTTCCTTAAATGAATATATGAAAGGTTGATGCTTAATGTGAGATCAGGCCTCTCTCTGCAGGCCAAGCTTGCTTTTATGTACTTCATTTCTAGTACAGTATAACATGGCCCTTATGGAAGTATAATAACCACAGTGGTCGTTACATGGGTCTTCACAAGGATTGCTCAGATGGGAGTAGTCATGAAGGCTGTTGTGTGACAAGATTCTTAGTTCATGCTTATGATAAAATACACATAGTGTTATAAGCATGAGTCTTTCATCAAATTCCCAGTGGAGCACTTGTACCAACAGTAACTTCTGTTTGGTGTGACAGGCAGACACTGTTAAACATTTGGTTAAAAGCTCTTCATTCTTTATCTTGCTGGTTATGTGCTTATAGTTGATCTGTAACATTGTCAGCAGAAGAGCAAATTAGTCCCTTGCTGTGTGGTGGCATGCTGCAGGAAACAAGGATGCCACACTGGATAGGTTTGGAAGAATACAGTGAATCGACTATTATGTTCTGCACAATAATTAATCATAAGGTTAGAAGTGTAACATTGTCTCTGTAGATAAATCCTTGCAGTGAAGTGCAGATTTAACCGTGGAGTTAAAGATGCATCATTTCCTAGAAATGGAGAATGGGAGACATTTCAAAAGAGGGAAGTCCCATGTGGTGTGTTTGTTGGGTTTGGGGTAGGTGGTGGTGGTGGGTTGGTGTCAGGATTTATTCTGGTGCATTTAATTCAAGTCTAACTTACAAGTAAATTTGTGAAATATTAAATCAATAAGTAGTATGGATATGTGGGATTCAATCTTGAAACTCAGAACAACTGCTAAGTAGCTGTTCAGTGGTCTTTGTATTCTTTTAGAACCTTTTTGAAAATACTTTTAATGTGTTGCCCATAGCATCTGTCTTGAAATGTTTATCTATTTTAGGGATGCTTTCAACTTTTGTGTCTGCTTAATCACATAAATCAGTCAGAGGACTTGTTGATAACTGGCTTTTGACTTCTTTTTCCTTCTCCTACAACAGGCATGTCTCTTTTGTGGATTGTCCTGGCCATGACATTTTGATGGCTACGATGTTGAACGGTGCCGCAGTAATGGATGCAGCTTTACTGTTGATAGGTAATGATTGCTACTCAAAAGCAGAGCTCTGATTTTAAGTATCATGAAGCAGCTTTATATGGGCTTTAAAATCTAGTGGGGTGTGGTGAGCAATTAGAGCAAGTGAATGCATTTGAGATGCCTTAAAGACAACAAAGGGATGCTCCAGTGACAATGTGCTCTAACAGACTGGGCTGTTTTATGCACTGCTATATATACTTTCATTGGTCTGGTAGCTGGCCCCATTGATAGAAGATTAGTTAGACAAGACAAAACTTTGTAGTAGTATAGTACTGTAAAATTGGTATAATTCTATGGAAATAAACTAGCTGCAAGTATATACTGAGTTTCTCTGAAGGTTCTGTTTCCTTTAAATATATATATAGTTTTTGTCATCCAGGTGAGTCCACAAGCATCAGTATAGACAGCAAACCCAGATGAATACAGGCAAAATCAAGGCACAGGACATTTAACTTGATACAGACAGTTGTTCTGATTTGCAACCAACAGGAAGTGAGTAAAACTGATTTTTGTATGCCTATAGAACATTTTAGTGCTCTGTAGTGATAAATAGCAATTATTTTACCTCGATAGGGCATGTCAACAAAAGAGAGAAACAGCTTCAGATATTGTCTGAGATAGGTGATGAGCTGTCATTGCTTCTGCCTGTTTAGCTCTGAAAAGTGTGAGAGACCAAACTTCAAACAAGATTAACCACCCTGATGGCACATCAGGCCAAAGTTGGCTGCTTAGGTGGCTGAAATCTAAACCATACTGATAGCAGCTCTATTCACATAATTGATATATTTATTGTATTATAGAATGTGTGGATCTTGGCATTTTTATGGCTTTACTGAAAAGAAAGTTCTAAGATATTTCTTGAAAGGTGGATTGTCCATTTTGCTGCAGTCAGTACTGAGATGCTAAAGGATGGAATAAACCAAATAGACACAAGTTAGCTGTTAGTATCTTTGGAAATTTAAGATGGATGTTTCTACTGGGAGCAAGTAGAATGGGAGAACTACTCTGGCAGCCTCTCATCTGTCATACATTGTATGGATCCTGCAGCCAGCAGTAATGGGGAAGAATAGATTACCAGGAGACAACTGTCTTTTTTAATAAAGATACAATGGAAAGTAGATGTCCTAACTGTAGGAGTTCTGTCTGTCTGTACAGTTTCTGAATTGTGGTCACTTTTCTTCTTTCAGCTGGTAATGAGTCATGCCCTCAGCCTCAGACCTCAGAACATCTGGCTGCTATAGAAATCATGAAACTGAAGCACATTTTGATTCTACAGAATAAGATTGACTTGGTGAAGGAGAGCCAGGCTAAAGAACAGTATGAACAGATTCTTGCATTTGTACAAGGTAAGCTTGCAAGAGCATAAATGCAGTTAGTGGTGGAAATTCAGTGTTGAGACATGGGTGTAGTGGTTGCTAGATGCTTGTAGAAAAGCTTCTCTCAGACAATGCTGCTGTACGTAGTCTGTTAATCTAAAACCCACTGGAGTTCTGCTTCTTACCCATTTCAGGCTGCTTACTTACAGTGATGTTAAGGCTGTTGGTCAGAGCTCTTGATGTAAACTCATGGCAATGGCTTTTATCTAGTAGCTGTCACTGAATTTGTGGTTTCTTGGGTTGTTTCTTTGGTAGAGGTTTTACTGTGATTCTGCTGCAGTGGAGGAGAGAACTAAGCAGAGCTTGTTAGGGGCACCATGTAGGTATAAATGTGTTAATTTCTTTTATCTAATCACAAAAGGTTGGTCTTTGATCTGTCTCTGGAAATCCAGTCTGGACAATGTTCTATTATTTCTGTAAAGTTCTGCTCAACTTTGGTCCAGCGCTTGGGAGTTTCATCCTTCCCAGGAGCTTCCACTGTTTGTCCTGCAATAGCTGGGGTATGTGACAAGCTGCAGAGCTAATTGTCACCATCAGAAGTAGCCAATGAGTCTTTCTGGGTATTTTAAATTCATAATTGCTGCCTCATATAAGCTACTCCTAACAGCTCTGTCAGAGTGGCTTAATGTGTAATTTAGAGTTTGAGAACTGGCGTTATCACAAGAAACATAGGTATAATTAAAACTAATAATGTTAACAAACTAAATGCATCCTTTCATAAAATTAGGGCTTTTCTAAAATATTTGTATTGCAAAACTTGGAAACATAGATCATTAAACTGACAGGAATTTTAGGTTATCAGAATGAAATCTGACTGTAAAATTAATACTAATGTGTCAGATATTGAGATATCTGATCTCTCGGAGGAAATCTTGGGAATATCTCTGATCGCAGTATAGGAAGTGAATTCTCCCTTAGAGTGGAAGATTAACTTGCACAATGTTGAGAATGCCTTGAAAAGTAGGTGTGGCTGATTGGAGCTAAAATATTGAAGGGAAGGATAAGTGCTGTGATACTGCTTTGTTAAATACACACAGAACATCCCATTAAATGCATTAGTATTTTTAACAAGGACAGAACACTTGGTCATGGTGCTAGAAATACTACATTGAGGCTTGGTGCTGAACTTGATTTTGTTTTAGGCACAGTTGCAGAAGGAGCTCCAATAATTCCAATCTCAGCACAGCTGAAATACAACATTGAGGTAGTTTGTGAGTATATAGTGAAGAAAATCCCAGTCCCTCTGCGAGACTTCACGTCTGAACCAAGGCTCATTGGTATGTGAATGCTTAGCTCTGGGCTTTTGGGGCTGTTTCCTGAATGTATCTGCACTTACAATAGCACTTAGAATAGTTGCTGAGTGCCCTAAAAAGAGGTAGGTTTCAAAGGAGTATTTAGCACACTCTTATTTTAAAACTTACACATATTCTGAGAGCTTGATTGTTTGCTCACAGTTAATTACTGTTGGTTTTGTGTATTTTCTATGCAGCAAAGATGACAAATTTGTTTCTTAAAAACATTCCTTTTGTTGCTATTTAATTTTGATTTATCAATGTACTGACAAAATGGTAAATTTGATAATTACATTATTCCCATTAAAGTATGGCAGGTAGCTTGGTTAGATTTTTTGTGTTAATCTCCTGTTCCTGGATATAATTGTCAAAGTCTCAGCTCTTGTCCAGCATATTATGCAATTCAATTCCACTACAATGAATCAATTTCTTTCCCATTTTACCCAAACAAACCATGGGAGTCCTACAGACATGTTCAGAATGCATAAAAGTTGGCCCCATTAAGTCAGAGTTATAGGACTACATTATAACAAGGCTCTGGTATTCACAATTGACATTGTGAACATTGAAGGGGCTTTGTAATACAGTTGATCATGGCTTTATTTTTCAGATGTTGATCTTTAAGTTACTTTCTGCTATGCAGAAATTTTTTAAAAACATTTATCTACATGAGCAACTTAAATGGTTTTGAGAATAAAATCGACTGTACACAGAAAAATTGAGAATAAAATAGTCATCACTTTTGTAATGTTGATAAATATGTGTTTACTTTCATAAGAATAGAGAAGCAGCCAAAATTGCTGAAGAAAGACACTAATTATGTAAAACTCTGGTGTTAAGTATAAACTTGCTTATGATCTGTTCTTTGCAGTGATTAGATCTTTTGATGTCAACAAACCTGGCTGTGAAGTGGATGACCTTAAGGGAGGTGTAGCTGGTGGCAGTATTCTAAAGGGTGTTTTAAAGGTAACCTTTTCCCTTTCTTGGCTGGAGATTTGGAATGACAATGATGAGTAGAGTTTTTCCATGCTTGGTGCAAAATGAATCTGTATGATTGATTTTTATTTTTTTTAAATTATTTTATTTTTTAAAAACTCAAATACAGTCAGATGGTGCTTTAGCCTTTCTGCCTGTACCTCAGTTTTAGTTCCAGTTTTTAAATCCCCATACAAAAAGCACTGATTTTAATTTTTTAATATATTTTTGTTATTGTAGCCTTACCTTTTGCTAATATCGACACTGATTTAATTGCTTACAAAAATTGAAGCAGCTATTTTCTTTTACTGTCCTACCACTTTCTCTTGCTGAATTATTGCAGGGAAGAGGAGAGCAAAAGAACTTCAGAAGTGCCTGGGGAGTGTGTGTGGTTTCTCTCTGTTCTGTGTGTTTTTATGCTTTTATTTTGCTTGCTTTCCATCAATAGATGGAAACCTTAAAAGTTGCTCTGCTAGGCTGGAGAGCAAACTACATCTATGAGCACTTCGCAACTTGTATTTTCCTTGTCTTGCAGTGTATTGATGTTCATCAGTTACACCGACTAACTCAATTTTTCTCAGTGCTGTAAGACTTCTAAGTGAAATACAGTGTTTAAAAAAGAACTTAAATGCTGGAATTATTGCTGATAAGGATCCTTTACTAAAGCAGCTTTACAAATGGTATTGAGAAGAAATCAGTTGTTACATCGGCTATAAGTATTGTTCCATTTGCAGTAAACAGTACCACAGAAATCCTAGTTCTACAGTAGCCCAGAAGCAAGGACTTGTACAAAAAAGCAAATCTTATCTGTGACTAGTAGTTAGCTTTGTGTTCCTGTGACACAACCAGTTTATTGCTTTTTCTCTCTGTAATTAGGTGGGACAGGAGATTGAGGTCCGACCTGGCATCGTGTCCAAGGACAGTGAAGGAAAACTCATGTGCAAGCCAATCTTTTCCAAAATTGTGTCACTCTTTGCTGAACACAATGATCTACAATATGCTGCTCCAGGAGGTCTTATAGGTAAGAATAGTCTCTTATGAAAAGATTTGTTTCTTCACGCTGATTGCAAACACTTAGTTTCAGTCAACAATTAATTTCACTGTAATCAACAAAAATACTATGAGCAATTTTAAATAATTCATATATTATAGAGATAGGATTGGTGTGGAAATTGGGTATTTATGAAATAAATCTTTTTCCTGTGGCCAACAAAGTGCTCCTAATTGTACCAGTTTTAACAGTAGAATATTTCTTCATCTGTTTAGACAGAGCTCACAGTCTTGCTGGCAATCTGAAAGTGCTCTCCAGGTAATAGGGAATTCCCAGTACATTCTCAGTCTGTTGTTTTTAGGTCTCCTTCAAATACTTTAATACATAGAAGGGACATCTGCCTTTCAGTGTTAACCCTTGTGACTTCCCTTGTTGTGTTGCAGGTGTTGGCACCAAGATTGATCCAACTTTGTGCCGAGCTGACCGAATGGTAGGCCAAGTTCTGGGTGCAGTTGGGGCACTGCCAGAAATATTTACAGAGCTAGAAATCTCCTAT
>NW_008669554.1:9458-11330 GCF_000695815.1 Acanthisitta chloris
ACAAGAAAGCTGCCAAGGTCTGTACCCGTTCTTTATCTCCTGATTTGGTTTCTTGTGCTGAGTTTCATTAATGAATACATTTCTCTGATCTTACATAGCAGTTTTGTCTCCCTGTTGATACAGGCTTGTCACTAACCTTACCTGCTTACTTAGTATTATAGGGGCATGCTTTTCAGAGGAATAGGAATTCATATCACAGTAGTTTAAAGTAGCATAAAATGTCAAGTTAGGTGTTCTTCTGAACATACTAGTAGTTGTTTTCCTTTGCCATTTGTGCATTAATTAGCTTTCCACACATACTGATCTACTGTTTTACACAATTCCTGTAGATTTTGTCTCTGAAGAACTCTTTAAAAATACTTCTTTAAAGGACTTTTGAAATACTGTAGTTGAAAAGAAACTGAACTTGATGCCCAGCCCAGACTTGTGTTCCATGATCTCAAATCATGTAAAAGATCATAGTTTCCCCTGTTAGCATTTAACTCTGTTGCTTCATGCAACAGTAAGGAAAGTGCTTCAGCGTTCTCTTTATCCTGAATTGATTTTTGAGAGTTTTTTTGTATGTAGGCATGAGGGAAATGAGAATATACAGACTATTTTTTAAAATGGTATAACATCACCATTTGTAGCACTATCTGTGGGTGTTTTCTGTACACTATGTGCAATCATTGGTATGTTTTGTAGCAAATGTAGAGAAATCCCCAGCAAGTACATCCTATCACGAACCTGCAGCACTACGTGTACAACATAAAACTTTATCCACTGACATTTGTGCATGGTTTGTGTGAGTATATGTATTGATAGTATTTCTCAGCTGTATCTTTTTGTGTGTGGCAAGTAGGTAACAGAAGGTACTTGATGTTGTCTGCAGTATTTTCTTTTAGCGCTGAAGCTTTTGCATGTGTCTCTGCAGGTGCAAAAATTATCAAAGAATGAAGTTTTAATGGTAAACATAGGATCCTTATCCACTGGAGGGAGAGTCAGTGCAGTCAAGGCTGATCTGGGGAAGATTGTCCTAACTAACCCTGTATGCACAGAAGTGGGAGAAAAAATTGCCCTGAGTCGAAGAGTTGAGAAACACTGGCGGTAAGTTGGTGCTGAATTGGTGAGTACCTGATTGCTGTATTAACCAAAAATACATGGATCTGATTTTGTTCTAGAATAGGGAAGTGTATGTCTGTTCTAAAAATTCCTCTGGATTCTCTAACACATTGGCACCATTATTGTGGAATGCTTCATTTCATTGCCAGCCCCTTCTTTTAAACAAACATGCTTGGGAAAGTACTTGTTAGTTAATGGACAAGGAACCACCTAAGGTTTGTGGTTTGTTGCCAAAACTGCCATGCTGAAATTGAGGCAGAGCAGTAGGTGATCTTGGCAGAGGGGTTTGGAAATTCTAGTGACATTAAGCCAAAGTCTGTTTTCACACACACCTAAAGCGGTGGTGTTTGGCCTGAGAAGCTGCATGTGACTCCTAGTGCAACCTGGAAGCAGCAGCAGGGGAACAGAGAAGGGATGTTCTGAGGATGGGGTATTTTATGTACTGTGAACAGAGAGGAAAGAATGAAGTATCAACTGGATTGCCCATTCAAATGACAAATATAAAATGTCTGACTGCACAAAAGCATCTGGAGGCTGAAAATGATGAGCAGAGTTGGTTGATGATTCATTTTAATCATGGTGCCAACTCTTTTTAGATGATTACACATACTGTACTGGTTGTGTGTTTCATAAGGCTAAGAACATGAGGGTATTTAGATCTATTGGCTCTGCACAGCCCTTGTACTATAAGAGAGCATAGCCATTTTTACAAGAAGTCTCTACAATATGAAAAGGAACCAAGCTTTAAATATCCAGGCATGCATGTTTCTT
>NW_008669554.1:11362-23322 GCF_000695815.1 Acanthisitta chloris
TTGCTGTCTCAGAGCAAGGTGGAAAATTGGGGAAGAGATTATTTCCTGAAAAAAAACCCAAGGCAAAAGATAACATGTCTTCAACAGGAGAGGAAGAAAAAAAAAAAGCAGGACCCAGATTAAGTCAGGGAAAGAAGAAGGAAGAGGAGAACCTATATTGGAAACTATGCCTTTTTTTAGTTATAGACTGATAGCCTGTGCAAATTTTAATGTGCCTTTTGTTGCTTCTGTAGATTACTTCCCAGCAGAAAAACATGAGCAGATTTTGCCCCAAAGCCCACATGTCTCTGGATTATGTGGTGGGCATGTGGTGGCAGCCTGCTGTAAAGATAGTAAAAAGTTGACTCCTATGCTGTATGACAGTGTTAGGAAAGTGAAAGTTGAGAAAAGGGACAGAAGGCAAACTGGGAAGAGCAGCATAATAAAGTCCAATTGGAGTAAAGATAACACACAGTTGTTACTGTGAAAAGGAACTTGCAGCCTGAGGCAACAGGACACTGAAAATATGGAAGAAAGTGAGAAAGCAAGAGGAAAAAAAAGGCTCTATAAAACAGAAAGTAAATATACAGAGGCAAACAGCAAATGGCCAAGCAAATGAGATACACTGGTGATTGCAAGGATCAGTGAGTTCAGAGGTGGGTTAGTTATGACCTGTGGATATGGTACTAAAATGTGGGAAGTGCTGAGCTGATACATTTCACTTCCTGTTCTGGTGCCCCAAGACAGGCTCTAGTGCTTAGCAAGTTAAATTGAAATGCACATGTGGTTTCTGTGTATCTCCTTGACAGAATTGGAACTGTTTTGAAGACAGTTGTATTAATAGTATGGGCTGACTGTGGAGATGGGCATACTCTGAACTTCTCTTTACAAGCATTTTTTTCTGAAGCAACGGTGGCCTATAAAAATAGGTTTATATAGAATGTAAATATGAATAGATTTTCAGCGCACCAGAACAACATAAGTTACAATATTTTCAGGTTTTCAGCTTGCTGCTCAAAGGTACATCCTTGGCTGGTTACAAACATACAAATGTCCACTGTCCCTCATCCTTTTCTGTTCTGGATTTCCACTAACCAGTCTTAGATCTTGTAGGATGTTTTGGGTGGGAGACAAGTGGAGAAAATTCAAAATGTGAGAACTGGAGGCATAAGAAGGACAGAAGGGTGTTGATTTATCCGGGATATTTCTGACTACTGTTAAAAGGTAATATAAACTGTTTTTCTTTTTGCAGTTTAATTGGTTGGGGTCAAATCAGAAGAGGAGTGACAATCAAGCCAACTGTTGATGATGACTGAAGAACAAGAGTGCTTCATTTTTAGAGATGAAGTGCCTATTTCTATTTTGGAGGGGATGTGTTTTCACAGTGGAGTTGGAAGCTGTGCAAACAGTATCTCTGAGTTGTCTGGCTGTCCTTGTACGTTTTACTGAATTTTACCCTCTTACTAAAATACTAGTCACTATCACCATTAGAAGTGTTAAAGAATTGGCATAGAAGTGGGTTTAATTATCCACATTTTAGCAGAAATTAATTGTACATGTCTCATGGCATGTCTAATTTATGTTATTTTGTGTTTCAGACATATCTGTTTAATATCAGTCAAACCAGCCCCAGTGTAACACATGAACCATAAATCTGGTATTGAAATAAAATATTGCTTATTTTCATTAATTCATACAGTTTTTCTGAGTAACAAAAAACTGCAGTGATTGTTCAGTACAAGAATTAAAAGCAAAAAACCAAACACTTCTTGGAAGACTAGTACCTTTTCTGCACAAAATCTTGTTCTGTTTAGACAGCTGTTTACAGCAAAAAAAATTCTTCCTTTTGTTCTGTGGTTCTGACTTTAGGATTCCGACAGTATTACACTCTGTAATTAGGATGGCATTGTTGACTGACTTATAGATTTGTCACTTCTGATATTACAACATGTTTTGGTTAAACCCCCAATGAAAAACTACAAGTAAACTGGATCTGAACTGGCAGTACTGGTTTTGGCCTATTTCAGTCTGGATTTATGAAAAGAATGTGATTAATTTGAGACATAACTGTTTGTAATCATAGAACTGTGTGGGTGACCCTGGGAGCTCTTTGTACAGTAGTAGTAAGCAACTTACTTCCAAGTTATGTTGAGCAAATATATATGGAACAGGCTGTAGAAGAGAATGAGTTGGAGGGGGTGGAAGTGGTGGAATTCTGAATAGGATGAGGAAAAAGGTGTAAAACCACTTTTGCTTAGCTAGGCTGAATCACACTCCTCAGGAGAAAACATAATGTAATAAATTTAAGGTAGGTGCTAATACTTTAATCCATTTAGATTTAACTTCATTTGTACTACTATACATAGTTCTAGCTATTTTATATCTTCGACTATTTAGCAAGTCATGGTGCTTTCCATATTTTTATACAAAGTACTGTGTGTGTTTTCAAAGCTTGGCTTTGGGTGTATTTAATATCTTCAAGGGCATTCCAAAGGTAAAAACCATTTCACTCATCAGAGTGGACTTTGATGAAACAGCTGGAGTTTTGTTCCTGATTTTGCATTGTATTTTGTGTTCCCTTATCCTGTCTATATTCCTGTACTCAGTTTCTCCATTTGTAAAGTACTTCTACCTCACGTGGTGTTGAGTAAATACGTTCATTTTTGCATAGTGCTGCTCTGTTTTAAAAGCAAGAGTCAGCTATAGTTCTCTCTGACTCTCCTGGTATTTGACTAGTCTACAGTCCTAAATATTTCTGTTTCAGGGACTGCATCTTCCATGCTTTGGAAGCTAATTTCTCTAACTCTGAATTCCAGAGACGTAGACTCAGCAAAAATTGTTGTATTATATACTTTTAAAAGACGAGGATTTAGGGAAGTTGATTTGGAATCATACCGACAAAGGTTAAAAGATATTGCTCCTTTACCACCTTTCTTTACCATGCATTACTTCAGCGTTTCAGAAGGCAGATGACAAATGCACCATGCTGCTTCAAGTAGATATCTCGTGCAATGTTACAAAGTTAAGGTGCTGTGTCAGTATATTATTTCTGAGACTTGAGTGTGTTTTTGGGAAATGTCATTTCCAGCCAAACCTCGGATTTTGTTCTGAGGGGATGAAGCACGAATTTTCACTTAACATCTTTGCTGGTTTGGTTCCAGTATACACAAAATCCGAAAACACTAAAACCAGTTTTTATGGCATTCCTTCTAGCTCACTGCCGCAAAAGGAGTTGCTACTGTTTTTCCATGCTGAGTCATGTTGATGAGCCTCCGAACTGCCTGCAGGGAGGGTTTAAACTCCAGCCCTGACCCTGTTCCCAGGCTGTTTTCCCGTCGGTGCTTCGCCAGTGTAAAGTCCCAGCTCCATCCTCCCCAGCCGTTCTGGGTCACTTCTCGCTGCCAGGCTGAGGCTAAACATTGATGGTGCCAAAGCTCTGCCCTCCCTTAGCCCCCCCGCACCGTGCCCAGCCCACCGCTCCGTGGGCCGTGCCACCTGTGCCTGCACCTTACAGTTGCCTTTCCTGCCATCCCCAGTCCCAGCGGACACCACTCCCCTCTCATCAGCTCTTCCACTGCCACAAGCCTTTTGCCACAGTTGGCTTAATATCTGATGTTCACTAACCATAATATAAAATTATTAATGTGCTCTGGCTTCGTGTTGCTGCTTTTGTTTCTGTAAAGCTACATCTGCATGTTCTTATCTAATTTTCTGTAGATCTCCATCCCAGCAACATGAGTGCATGTTTCACACCTTGCCAGACTAAACCCAGGTAAAATAAACATTTTTACAGGGATTTTGGTATATGGTGAATAGCACATCAGTCGTGACAGTTGAAAACTCTATGTAAGTGAACTGTATGTAAGTTATTTTCCTTTCTTACCTTGAAAGGATTAAAATACACAAAAAAAACCAACCCCAAAACAAACAACTCTCCTAACATGGGCAGTATGCAATGAAGAATAAGCAAGATCGTTTTGTTGCCAAGGAACAGACATTGTGTTGAAGAAATTAACTGTTTAAATACATCCATATTCTTTAATGTCCTTTATAATACTCAAGGAACAAGAACACCTGCTCAAACATGGATGAGAACGGTTGGAATATTTTAGTTGAAGTCATGCTAATATATATGACATTTACTTGTGCTGAGGGTTCATTAAGAAATTGCAGGCTATGCGTTTATAGAACTCCACATTTTCAGTTCAAGCAGTTGCTTTCTAAAGCCTGCTGTACTTTTTTGAATATTTCAGTGCATATGAAAAATAAATAAATAAAAACTGATTCAGTCTCATGTTCCACAATCCTAAGGATTCAAATGAATCCAGGCCCCAACTCTCCTTTATTGCCTCTGTGTGGGCATTTGTGAAAAAATCCAACACTAGACGAGATCCATTGTTATTTAGCCAAGCCCCTTCCCCTGCCAAACATCACACCCTTCTGTGTCTAGTCAGTTTAGTTAGTGTACAATGAAGACCTGAAAAGCATTTTCTCCTGCAAATGTGCCTTAAGGTTCTCTAACTCCTTTTTCTTCCTGGTTTTGCAACATCATCTATTTGATTATGTAATCTATTATGTATCTCAAAGCAGTTCATTTGCAACATCGTCCCAACTGCCACACAACAGAATTAAGTTGCAGCTTTTGCAAGTTTTCATCAAAGCAACTTTTGTCCTCCTTGGTGACTAGCACTCGGCATAGAAAAATGGAACTTTTTGTACTTTTTTTTTGCTACAGCCAAAACATTGTTGATAACAGAGTTTAGCAACAATTATTTTTATTTATTTAAGCTGTCTCCCATTTATTCCTTTGGCAGTAATTGTATACAACTGAATCCTTTATAACTCTAACATGGAGCCATACTTCTCAGCAAAGAGAGGTGTGGGGGTGTTATTAATCCTTCCACAGCCATCACAAGTATTCATATATTCTCCATATGGTTTTGGCTTCTTGCCTTGTCCATTAACATGTGTTAAACACGCTGAGCCAGCGAGGGCTGGTACAGCCCTGCAGTCCATGTGCCTGTGTGTGCTTTAAGCACACAAACTGTTCTGCCAACACTGGTGGGACCATTATGCACTAGAAGGTGAGCTTGTGTTCTAAGTGTTTTGGAAACTGTGATCTTAAAGCACTTCTGTTTTGCTAAAAGCTTAATTCTTCCTTTACATTACTTGCTACTTCATGCTGTTGCTGTTCTACCAGTCTGTACATTTATTTTTGCAGTTGAAACCTGACATTTGTATTTGAAAGCCTTTTGAGCCCTATGAGAAGGTGCTCCAGGTAGAAGCAGATCCCCAGCTCCTATCCATTTAAGCAGAGTGCAGACTCCACAAGTCACGTGAGGACAGGGAGCTTCTTCAGAGAGCCCTTAACTCTTAGAAGATTAAATTTAATTTGTGCTTTGCTTCTTTTGCTCCATTCTTAATTCAAGTCCTGTGGGTCCAGCCCTGTATGTCATTGCTTTGTATGTAAAGATTAGAAAACAGATTGCTCATACCTTTGCCAGGGGAACTCAATTTTCAGTTTAACATAGGGTCTTTCACCTGAGGGTTTCAAAACAGCCTTGTGGCTCACTCAGGGCACAGTTAATGTAGCTACAGAAGAGTTTTGCTGGAAAAAGACCAAATAACACAGACTTGAACTGAAAAATACAACCCTAAAAATCAGTGTTGCCCTATTAAATTCTCCCTGAAAAGAAGGTTGGTCCCTCCATGTAATGGTTGTTTTGTAATGTCCTGTCCTGCTGTCTTGTTAAAAGATTTACTAGAGAAGGGAGGGGCTGGCACAGTCCTATTTCAAAATGCTTGTATAGTCACCGAAGCAGATAACCCTCAGGGCCATCTACAGCTCTATTAGCCAAGAAGAGAAAATAGAAATACTTTTTAATGCTTTGAATCTTCTCTAACCTTTCTTTTTCAAGATCCATCAGTGCTGACTTCCAGCAACATGTCAGGTTGAATATTTACTAGTCCTTTTACCTTATTAGATGTACTTCCCAACAACTCTGGAGGTCCTTTCTTTGATTCATGGACAAATAAGGCAAATGAAATGTGAACTAACAGAACTATAGTGTAAATCATGGAGTTTGGGGGGTCTTTTTATGTGTGTGTGTGTGTGTCCCACAAACAATAAGAGTTTAAACTAAGACGATGTTACTTGAAATTGCAGAATAAATAATTAACCTCCCTACCCAGCCTGCACAGGACTTAATAAGGAAGCACTAGAAATAAAACTGCCTGCAAAACACTTCCTTTAACAACTAAGGATTAAGAAGTCTACCCAATATCTGTAAGCCAAGGTATGTCAAAGATTTTAATGCAGATATATAACTTATCAGTTCTCCACAGGATGCAAGGGACTCCTGCTCCACACAAGGACCACCCTGCTGTTTACATGTAGGATCTGGTTCCAATTTTTTTTATTTCCTTAGCTTTCCAATTTAAAAAAACACCTCTTTTTCTTTTTTGTATTTTTTTTTCTTTTATCTTTCTTCTTTTCTCTTTTCTTTTTTTCTTCTACAGGGGCAATTAATCTGCATTTGATTTGAGGCAGTTGAAAAACCTATGTCTGGACTCTTCCCCAGAAAAATTCAGTTTGAGGCCAACACCCCTTAGGGAAAATTTCAGACTTGTGAAAGCTGGCAGAGTTTTATGAGCAACTGAAAACCTGTATAATGCAAAATGTCAGACAGCTTCAAAGTGTCACCATGCTGCACAGTGCTGGTATTTTTAATCAGAGAGGTTGTCCGAGATACACAGCTGTAGAGATTTCATACTGGCCTTACAACTTTTCCACTGATTTAAACCTGTTGGGTTAGTCCAAACCTATTGATTTGTGTAACTGAAAGACTGTGAACATCTGGACCCTCTTCTGAGCTTTCTCTGCAACTACCTTGTGTAGCACAGCACAGGCAGACCGAACACAAGAGCTTTGCATTCCTCTTCTGGGTCCCAACACCAATGGGCTCCTGACAGTGAACACAATTCTCTAAGGTACATAATATCCACATCAGTTGGTTGTCAGCCTGGAATGTCTGAACACATTTTTAATTACTCTTCTTTTTATATGTCGGAACCATTAGAACGTCTACATGTTTTTCATACATCAAGCAACAAAGAAACTCTCAGATCCTGTTTCACTGTTCAGCCTATTTCCCACTCCTGTGCTATTCAATATCCCAGCCTCATCACAATGAAATTTCTCCAAGTGAACACGTTGCTGTACTTCTTTCACAGATTTTCCTCCAATACCTTATCTTTCACTATTACACAGATCCCAGTGATGTCTGTGTTGAGACTTGGGAAACTTATGTTTTGTACTGCCATGAAAACCTTCATTGAAAGACTTTTGGTTTATTTAATATGCATTTTAACAGCAATGTCTTCAGAACTTTCTGTACTGATACACAATAGTTCAGGCCAATCTTTCACTACTTCATTCATTGCAACTAGTTTTCTCATCAAAACAAAATATTTCTTACAGCTTCATTCATCTTCCTTTGCACTCAAGCCTTTGGCTCCCAGGCATTTTGGCTGCCTGTGTAAATGGGCAATTCAGTGAGCATCACAGCTTTGCTTGCCTAAATTTGTCCTAGATGAGGAGAGGAGTGGGTATGGCACTGCTGTGCCCAAGCTCCAGTGAGTTGGTGGCTTTGCTGCATGTGTCAGTGTGGGCTGTAATGTGCCTGTCTCTGTGGCACAGCCACTTGCTCTGACAAACATCAGCCCAGATGCTACCCACAACCCAGGCACAGTGGCAGCCTGGGCCCCTTTCCAGCCCAGCTTGTGCTTCCAAGACTTGTTTCCCAGAAACTCTATGAAGCTTCCAACAAACACCAAGTCAGTTCTCTCTTGGGTCTCTCAGGGAGCATCCTGAGGAGAAAGAGTGACTGGAAAAGTGCAGATGAATGGGTCAAAGCCTTTCACAGCACCCCAGGGGCAGTGATGGGCAGCACCCAAAGCCACAGCAGTCAGCTGGTACTCGAGCTCAGTGGTGGGAGAAGGTCTTGCAGTAAACCCAGGACTGCCAGTTGCTGAAGCTAGGGAATATGGCAGGTGACTGTCCTGGAGTTCTGTGCTGGTTGGACTTGATGATCTTGGTGGCCTTTTACAATCCAGCTGATTCTATGATTGTCTTTTCTTCATCACCTGCATGTACTCCCTCAGCAGCTTTGTCACAGCCACAAACAAAATTAGCAGCAATACTATGATGTCTTCTAGACCACAATGGAAGTGCTGGGCTGCAACTAAGGTTTCACCTCTGCAAACAATCCCACTGTTTGGTTATTTCTGCAATGTTAGTTATTTCTTCAGAACTGTCACTCCATCAGCTTTTATGGCATTTAACACATGATACTGAAGCTGAGGGAGACTTGGTGTGTGTTGTATTTGTGCTGAAGCTCCTCACCTACTCAAATAATGAGTGTGTTTGCCAAGATCATTTTTCCTTAAGCCACACTCAATGGTACTAGTTATACTGCTACCCTTTTATTCTTTACCAAAGAATTCCCATGTTTTCTTTCCTGTTATTTTGATGAGGACTGACTCTAAGAGGACAGCTGGCTTATTAGTACCTGACTCACCCTGCCCAGACAATGGGAACTGGCTGGCATCAGCCTTTCTGAAATGGCTCAAGCCTTTTGAGAGTCACATTTATTGTTGCAAATGAAACAGCCACCTCCCCTGCTGACAAAGGCAGGCAGCAGTGCATTCTGAGGCACATACCACTCTACATTTTCCCTATACTTTTACTTCTCACTAGGCATTTTCTACTGATTAGTCTCTAGAAACAGCTTATAAGGTCTAACAGCTTTTCCTTTGTTACACTCAATTTTTCAGACTCCAGGGTGATTCAGACCCACAGATTAAACAGTATCAGTGCAATGACTGCTTATCCCTCATACTTCCTTCACTTTGGAACCTCTTTTTACAAGGATTCCTTTTCAGTGTAATACACTATGCATGAAAGTCAGCAGCCACCTCAGTTACGAAGTAAACCTTTTTACCACTGTTAGGAGCAATACTGTCAATCCTCCTCACTCCTTCCTGTTTAATCCAATGACTGCAGTAAACATTGGTGCATGTGCAACGCCACTAACAACTCAAAGAGAAACAGATATGGAAGACATTAGATCCTTGGATAAGATGGCATTATTTCCTTTTTATAGACAAGTTTCAAATAGAAGCTGGAAGACAGAAAAACTATTTGAGAATTTCCATGAGAATACATTAATAGAAGACAATTCTGGGAGAAATCAGACCAATCCTCCTCCACCTTCTTTCCTACCCAGCCTCTAATGTCCCCATCACTGGGGCTGCATAGGAAAAACATGAAAAGAAGATTTCAGCAGGCTCGGGATGTTTACTGTACAGTGAGGGAGCCCTGATTCAGCTCAAAATGATTCCTTGTCACCAGCTGATGAGTTTGTCAAGGTTGAAAAGTGGCTACTGAAACACCATGTAATTGGATGATAAAATATTACATTGTAGATAAAGAAGCAAACACATCTCTACCTAAAGGCCTTCAAACCAGTCAGCACAAAGCTGAGAGCCCTCAACTTAGCCTCTTACAACCTGGGGCTGAGCCACAGAGGAGCTACAGCTCCAGAACTCTGGCAGCGTTACTCGGCACACTGGTGTTTGCTACACACGTCACCAACACCTGGAAAGGGGTCTAAGTAAGACACAAGATAAACAGAAGGAACTGTGACTGAAAATGGTTCCTTACTGCTTTTTACAAATTATTCACATATAAATTATCAGGGAGATGGATGCAAACATTATCAGCCACACTGACTTAACAGCCATACCAATTTTCCATGCCTTGCTGGCCACGCTGACTCTTCTTAGTATTACCTAGATGGAACCTGACTGCAATACTCTAATAGCCAACATGATTATTCAGTGTCCAACTAAGAAATTACTTCAGAACTAACACAATGACTGCTAAGTACGAGTATAATTTTAAGAGGCGATTCAGCAAAAGCCTTTTGTGAGGAAAAAGTCAGATACAGCATGGTACCTACTGCCCAGTGGCACTAACGCAAGCTCTGGGGAAAAATATAAAGGAACAGTGTTTCGCAGGTAAGATAAGAGCTGGAATGCAAGGGCTCTGTTCACAGGACTCTGAAAAACTGAGCTATAAACTTGTATGTACAAGTTGTATTCTATCTCTGGTGTATCCAACTGGACACAACCTAACCACTAAGCAAGGTCAGAAACGCTATTGCTTACAAAGTAGTTTTACCATTTGCCTGTTCCACTCCAAAAAGTGCAAGTAACAAAAACATTTCTGCAAGTTAACCTTTGTCGTTCCAGCGTGGTGCAAACACACCTATTGTATCTGCAGTTTCCAAGTGTGTTCTGCCCTTGAACACCTCTGTGAGCTGTGGGAGCTAACAGGGCTGTATCAGCTGCAAACAGCTTCCTTCCTGGCAGCTGTGCTGATGGGAGTCATCCTAGCTCTGGTCACACCAGAGGCTCCGTGGCCTATTGGAAACCAGTGTGGCTGGGGACAATGTCCAGGTGATGGCTTCATCAGGACAAAAATGACTCAAATGACTCTGACAACTCAAAATCTGCTGTTTTCTGGCTCCCGAGTGGTAAACAACCAGAGGCTAAAGGTGAAACAGTTATACATGGACAGGGTGAATGGCCAGATGGGCAAGAAGTTAAAACATCTAACCATTTGCCTTTCAATGACATCACAGTTTTTTGAAGGAATTCCCTGCAACAACACAACAACTGGATATCCTGAATCTCTGGGGGCTATGTGCCCTGTATTCTGGACTTCCATTCCCTGTGTGAATGATAGATTGAACCAAATGTCCTTGGAACCAAAGACAACCAGCTGTTCACTATAATTTTCTCTGCAATTTACACTTGTCAGAAAAACTGGCTTAAAAACCATAGAACCATTCAAAGTGGAAGGTACTTCTGCAGCTTGCCTAGTCCAACCCTCCTGCTCAGAGCAGGGCCAGCTACAGCAGGTTGCTCAAGGCTCTGTCCAGTTGGGCCTTGAGTATCTCCAAAGAGCCTTCACAGTCTCCCTGGGGAACTTGTTCCACTGCCTTGAATAAATTCACAGTCTTAAACACAATGACAAAAAAAATTTCCCCATTTTTCACTTTCTTGTATTAGCCCTGCCCTGTTGCTGATTATGGATCCTACCATCATCTCCCTCTGCTCCCGTTTCCTGAGCCTCTTCCATCCTGGATAGAATATTAACTTAAGACTCCTTTACATTGGTATCACAGGTGTGGTGAAGCTTGGCAAATCTGTTTAAGCTAAGTATCTTAGGACCCTCTGCTGCAATAAAGACCTGGATAGATCTTCTACAAGAGTTTAACCATAACCTTCATGGAATTTAAATAAATTGATTTTTGAAGGACTACAGCTCCTCTTCCACTGTCAGTATCATGGTTACAATTTGCAAGGTACCTGGTTATCAAGTAGTATACTGAAAGGAACTACAAGCGTCACCCAACTCGTGTGTTATGCCTGTGTGCTGAGATAGGAGAGACTCCTGCGTGAAATGAAAGTGGAGCCAAAGCTGAACTCAACATAAACACTGCACACTTGCTGTTCTTGGACAGATAAGTCACATTTGCATCACTTGATAAGCTCAACAGCCAACTTCCTTCCAGTTTACTCAAATGTTAAGAACACGCTCAGAAAGTCTCCTCGAGCCCTGACCCCACAACTACACAAGAACACCAAGCAAACTGAAGGTTCCTCCTTGCCCCCACGAAGCTACCCATGGCAGGCAATTCCCAATGCCTCGAAAAATTAAGGATGCCTCTTTTCTGGATCAACACAAAGTCTTTCCTAAAAAAAAAAACAGAAATCAATTCCGATTAACTTCCATAGCAAGGACGAGCACAGGCCACTGGGCACAGCTGGGGTTTCCGTACTACACTATTTCCCATTTTCCAAGGCCCCGAGGCGATTCCTCCCGCGGTGCCCCGCGCCCTGGGGCCGCATCC
>NW_008669555.1:0-8153 GCF_000695815.1 Acanthisitta chloris
AACTCCCTTAGCCTTTCCTCATAACACTTGTGCTCGAGTCAGGATGAGGGCACTGCAGTGAGGGACCCAACCCATGTCAGACAACTGAAATGGCTTAAGGAACATTCTCTGGGCCATGTGCCAACTGGCACAGAGTAACATTATTCCCTATTACTTAGCTCTTCTGCTCTCCCAAATGAGATATTCTCATCTCTAGTGCTGCTGGGGGTGATCTCTGACCTGTGCTACCTCCTGGCCCATGACTGATAAGTGCACAGGGAAATAAGATGTTGGCATGAGCTATTCTAAAAGCACAATGGCATTGAAATCTGCACCTGGAGCTTCTCACAGGGCTGTTTAATTTATTAATAAAGATATGTATAAGGTTTAACCTTTTTTTTGATGATGGGATTTTACTCCACACCAACAATTCACCAGGGGTGGCTGTACCCCATGAAGCAATCCCAGACACACCTACAGACTGGGCAGAGAAGTCATTGAGAGCAGTCCTGGGGGAAGGACTTGGGAGTGACTGTTGATGAAAAATTCATCATGAGCTGCAGTGTGAGCTCACAGCCCAGAAACCAACCAAATCCTGGGTTACATCCAAAAAGGTGTGGACAGCAGGTCCAAGGAGGTGATTGTCTCCTCTACTCTGCTCTGGTAAGAAACACCTGGAGTGCTGCACACAGTTCTGGGCTCTGCTCTGGTGAGAAATACCTGGAGTGCTGCACACAGTTCTGGTGTCCCCCAGCATAAGAAGGAATCTTGGAGCAAGTCCAGAGGAGGCCACAGAGCTCATCAGAGGACTGGAATATCTTCCCTATGAGGACAGGCTGAGAGAGTTGAGGCTGTTCAGTCTGGAGAACAGAAGGTTGTGTGGAGACCTCAGAACGACCTTCCAGGATCTGGAGGGGCTCCAGGGAAGCTGCAGAGGGACTCTGTGTTAGGAGCTGCAGTGACAGGACAAGGAGCAATTGGGTAAATTAAAAGAGGGGAAAATTAGATTAGATATTAGGAAGAAGTTTTTTCCCTGTGAGGGTGGTGAGACACTGGCACAGGTTGCCCAGGGAGGCTGTGGCTGCCAAAATGCTCAAAGCCAGGTTGGCTAAAGCCTTGAGCAACCTGTTCTGGTGGGAGATGTCCCTGCCCAGGGCAGAGAGCTGGGACTGGATGATCTCTAAGGTCCTTTCCAATCCTTTAAAGTTGAAGCTACAGGACATGACTTGTCTCCGTTTTCTGTGTTCCTCCTGCTCCCTTTTATCCCCATGATGCTGGAGAGGACTCTCACAGCTTTCCCATGTGCTGAATCCAAAGTGTGTGCACGTAACAAGGAGAATCTCTCTCCCTTTCACAACCAGTGTCTGGAGAAGTGAGGCTGAATAAAGCTGTTGAGAAGAGTGAAGCAAAACTGAATCATTTGCTTCTCCCTTGGTGTCAAAGTCTCACCTTAATGCAACAGCCAAAAATCTGCACTCCCACACTGACTGCAATTATATTGCCATTGGTCCTGCCTTGGCTGTGACCTTAATGTGAAGTTGGTGTGGTGAGAAATTGTTAAAGCTGGATGAAAGCAGCTTCTGCCTAGTTTTGTAGGGGATTCATTACCTCCTAACACTGCTGCCTTCCACCTGAAACACCTCTAATCCTCCAGCTCTCCTGAGAGCTTTTCTCCTAATCACTGTGGCTCTATCTGCTCTGTCGCTTTTTGATCAGCAGCTGTTTGGGAAAGGTCCTGGTATTATTTGTTCCTTTTAATTTCAAGCAATTTTTAAGCTGGTAATTCTTTTTGGCAGGAAATGTCTCCAGTTCAACATCCTCTGGCTAACCCAGTGATTTAGAAGCAAGTGGAAGGCACTGAGGGAGAAAACCTCTTGGGATAAAGTTTCCCTTAAATACTTGCATGTCTGATCTGTGTCACACCACAAACCTGAATCATAGAATCATAGAATTTTAGGGGTTGGAATGGACCTTAAAGATCATCTAGTCCCAACCTCCTGCCCTGGGCAGGGACACCTCCCACCAGAACAAGTTGCTCAAGGCTTTATCCAACCTGGCTGTGAACACTGCCAGGGTTGGGGCAGCCACAGCCTCCCTGGGCAACCTGTGCCAGTGTCTCACCACCCTCACAGGAAAAACTTCTTCCTAATATCTAATCTGTTTTCCTCTCTTTTAATTTACACCATTACTCCCTGTCCTGTCACTGAAGTTCCTAACCAAGAGTCCCTCTGCAGCTTCCCTGGAGCACCTTCAGACCCTGGAATGTTGCTCTGAGGTCTCCACACAACCTTCTCTTCTCCAGGCTGAACAGCCCCAACTTTCTCAGCCTGTCCTCATAGGGAAGGGGCTCCAGTCCTCTTATCAACTTCATGACCCTCTTCTGGACTGCTCCTCCAGAGCAGAGTAGAGGGGAAGAATCACCTGCCTTGACCTGCTGCCCACACTCCTTGGGATGCAGCCCAGGATTCCATTGGCTCTCTGGGCTGAGCTCACACTGCAGCTCATGCTGAGCTTCTCATCCACTCTCACTCCCAAGTCTTTCTCCTCACTGCTGGGGTCAATTCCTTCCCCACCCAACCTGTAGCTGTGCTGGGATTGCCACGACCCAGATGTAGGACCTTGCACTTCATGTTGTTGAACTCCAGGAGGTTTGCATTGTTCCCCCTCTCCAGCCTGTCCAGGTGCCTCTGGATGTGCCATCCCTTCCCTCCAGCTGTGACTGCCCCACACACTTGGTGTGGTCAGAGAACTTGCTGAGGGGGCACTCAATCCACTCTCCATGTCCTGACAAAGATGTTGAACAGAATCAGCCCCAGCACTGACCCCTGAAGCCACTTACAAGGTGATTAGATAATTTCTAAGCTCATTTGCTGGACATCTGGATGTCCTAGAAGACAGTTAATATCCAGGTCTGATTTTGTGTAAGTTTTTGATGCCAATCCAGCCTGCTGCAGTGATTTCCACAGCGATGGGAAACATTGGCACAGGCTGCCCAAGGAAGTTGTGGAGTCACATCCCTGGAGGGATTTAAAATCCTTGTAGATGTGGCACCTGGGAACATGGTTTAGTGGTGGCCTTGGCAGTGCTGTGGGACAGTTGGACTCAATTATCTTAGAGGTCCTTTCCAACACAAATGATTCTATATCCTATTATTTTTGTGACATCATCAATGGAGAGAGGAACTATCATCCCATTAGCTGGTGGGGAAAGTGTTGTAGAAGGAAAAAGAGGCAACTGAATCAAAAAGCCTCAGTACTTTAGAGTAGGAGAGGAGAAATTGCTGAGGATTTATCACTAAGCTCTTAATGACCAAATCATCTGTCTGTGCCTCATTTTCCCTATCTGCAAAACAGGACAATTGTGGCAACTTTTTTAAAGAGTTTTGAGACATGAGTATGGATAAGCTCATTATAACTCTAGACAGGACACTAATTATCAAGGCCAGGTTGGATGGGACCCTGAGTGACCTGATCTAATGAATGATATCCCTGTCCATGACAAAGGGTTGGAACTAGATGATCTCAAAAGTCCCTTCCAACCCAAACCATTCTGTGATTCTATAATTCTATTGCTGTTGTGGAATCATATACCAGCAATAAGCAGAACTTAGAGTAGAAGATAGAATCTTGAGCCTTCCCCAGAAACCCTTTTTTTGGTAGAGTTTTTATCTCTTTCTCATATTTTATTTATTTTTCTCTTATTTTTCTATCTCTTTCTGGTTTGATTTTTACCAAACTTGCTTTAAAACCTTGACATTCCCTGCAAAACAGCATTTTGATGCTTCATCCCTGTTGAATAACACTTGTTTTACTTTAATTTGGGGCATGAGGATAAATATTCTGATAAATAAAAAGTACTTTGTCATCCCAGTGACAGGGCCAGAAACATTTTTAAAGCCAACACACTTTTATAACAGTTTGATGGTGCTGAATTTAGCTCTTCTCGTGCTTCCAATGCACAGAGGCTCAGATTCAACCCACCTAGTTTTAAGAGCTGGAATGAAGCACCTACATTATGGAGCTATTGAGCTTCTATCAATGACTGATGAGTGATTTCCAGGGGCAATTCAGCTCCTCAGTGGCCTGACTTGCCATCTGGAAGTTCCTCATTGCTAATCACAACAGGATTGGATTAAATGCTGGGGGTAAGAGCTACATTTGGACAGGATGGGTGTAAACTTCTGCTTCAAAATACAATTCAGGCATGAATCAACTGCTCTTGAACTCAGAAATAACAGCAGAGCCATGTGTTGATAGCCACAACATGGACTGAAGTTGGTCTTGATAATCCTTTCCCTTGGCTTCCTAGCAGATGGGTCATTAATGTGATTGATATTGATATCACATCATCAGAGCTAACTTAGTTGGGCTATTAAAACTAATTGCTGGTCAGAATGAGCCAGAAACAATTAGCAAGAGACACTGATGGTGTCAGAGGGGATTTATCCTTCTATCAGCTCAAAAGACATCATGGATTTCAACTCTTGTGGCCCATGGCTGGACTGGCAGCCAAACTGATGGCTGGGCAGAGAACTTCAAGGCAATTCAGCTTAATAATCAAGTCAGATGAGCAGCTGGTTAAATCTGTCCATGTTTGTGGAGTTCATTTTCTCCTTCACTAGTTTGGGCAGTGGAAAGAAGGAGAAATCACTGCTAAACAGAAGTGGGAGAGGCAAAAGGGATTGGTTTGGAAGCACAGGATGGTTTGGGTTGGAAGGGACCTTTGAGATCATCTAGTTCCAACCCCCTGCCATGAGCAGGGGCATCTTCCACTAGACTATATAGGTAATGTCTCAGAACAGTGACATGACTGTACAGCATGTTCAGGTCTGATGAGTTTGTGGACCATAAAGATTGCCAAAATACTACAACTTGTTCTTCCAGAAAAGATAAGGGGGTACAAGAAAAGGGAAGCTCCTGGAGGAACTTTTCCACAGCAGTGGTAGCACTGTAGTAGTGCAGATTTTGGTAATAGAATGACAGGTTTTTTTTCCCATATTAATACAATGTTGTAGCCCTGAACAAGTGCAAATATTCCAGGACTGCATTATAGTTCCATCATTACATTACATTGCCCAGAGAACTTATGGATTCCCCATCCCTGAAAGTGTTCCAGGCCAGGTTGAATGAGACTTGGAGCAATGTGAGCTACTGAAGGTGTCTCTGCCCATGGCAGGCATTGGAACTAGATGATCTTTAAAATCTCTTTCAACCCACTCCATTCTATGATTCTATAAATTTGAGACCTGAGGCAGCTGCCAAATTCCCTGTGGGCTTATACATGTTGACAATATTGGAATTTTGCTGTACATCACAGTAAAATCAGGAAGAATTGGTAGTTTGATCTCTAGAACACATTTATCTGCCATGAAAGGTGGATGGGCTTTCATAGACTCATAGTATCAGACAATGGTTTAGGTTGGAAGTACCTTCAAAATCATCTAGTTTCAACCCTCTGCCATGGGCAGGGACACCTTCCACTAGTCCAGGTTTCTTCAAGCCCCATCCAGGGTGGCCTGGAACATTTCCAGGGATGGAGCAGCCACAGCTGCTCTGGGCAACCTGTGCCAGTGCCTCAGCACCCTCACAGGGAAGAATTTCTTCCTAACATCTCACCTAAATCTCCTCTCTTGTGGTTTCAAACCATTCTCCCTTGTCCTATGAAGTATCCTAGTCAGCAACCACTTGTGGTAAGGGTCAAAGTCTGATGGTCCATGGGATTGCATCTGGGAGAAGTGGCATTTGGGGAGGCAGTGGCTGTAGGACCTTTGGCTTTCCCAGCCAATGAGCCAATGGCTGTTCTCTCTGTGCCAGGGAATCTCACTCTCTTCTGCATCAATTAATCACCAACAAGTTGTCCCTTTGAGACCACCCTTTGTCAGTTTGAACCATCACCCCTTGTCCTATCACTACATGCCCTTGTCCCAGGTGTGTCTCCAGCACTTCTGGAGCCCCTTTAGGTACTGGAAGATGCTATAAGGTTTCCCTGGAGCCTTTTCTTCTCCATGCTGACCAATCCCAGCTCTCTCAGCCTGTCCTTGTAGAAGAGGAGCCTCTAATCACCTCTTTGGCCCTTCAAGCACAAAAGATGCCCCATGAAGGCATAGGAGAACCTCAAAATAACACTGGCACACTGCAGCTGGTGCCCTTCTGGCAGTGGCTAACCATGAATGACTCCAAATCCTATTTTAGATAAACATCCTCTATGCCATGTAGTGTTTGCCTGTCTCTCCAAATGGAAGGTTGTTCTAATCAGCTGCAATTTCCTTCTATTTTCCCTCTTGCATTTATACATAGCTGATTTAGATCTGTTTGTTCTTTTGCCAGTGATGTCCTTCAGTTCAAACACTTCTCATTCCTTGCCATATCCATCCCAAATGTATTTATGGACAGCAGAAAAGCCATGCCCAACAATTCCTTTGTCCAGCTCCATGCACTCAGCTCACATATTCACCTCATTAGGTCAAAGATGTTCTCCAGCCCCTGAAAACTTCATGGGTTTTGTTGCACGAGGTCATGGTGGGATTTGTTCTTTGCTGCACATGATGTTCCAGATAAAGTTGTACTTGAGACTGGAATGATATAATCCATTCTTTCTTTCCTTCCAAAATATCAATGAATACTTCACAGGGCTTCATTTATCACATGAGTGTGGTGAACTGTGAGTAAGTAGAGTGGAGGCATCTATCTTGGCACCAGTTACACAAGAGCCCCTTGACGCAACACAAAGTGAGTCAATAAAGTCAGTGCTGCCTAAGGTGCTAATTATTCTTCTCAACTAGAAGAAGACACCAGGATTTTGTTAGCAAATTCATGTTATTGACTCTGGTGATAGAGGAAGTCAATTTTTATTGACTAAGAAGTGATTTTGGAGTGATTAGCCTGTGATCAATTGCGTCACAGACAGTAAATGGTAAACAGGAGAGATCTCACCCCACTGAGTGTGATTAATATCCTCAGAACTTTCTTCTCCATAATTTCCAGCTGGCTAACTCCCTCCCTGGGTCACTTGCTACTGGTCCTTGCAGCTCATGTTGCTAAATTTCATCTCATTTTCAATGCTTTTATCTCCAAGGTCATTTGTTTCTCAATTTGTGAGAGTTGGATCTTTCCTGCTAGGGAAAATGCCTTGTGAAACTGTGGATTAAACTTAGCACTCACCTGCTTTTTGCACCATAATGATTAATGAAAAAAAGTTAAATACAATCAGTCCCAGGACTGATCTTCGGGTGAATTTGCTAACAACTTTTTCCAGCCTGATGCATCTTTGACAGTTCTGTTTTTCTTTCATCCTTCCTTTCCCCCATACCTTTCCCAGTACTTCTAATAGTCTTGATGCCCTATGGGTAAGAGCAGCCAAGGGGAAAGATCTCTAAGGGAAAAGACCTTTAAGATCATTCAGTCCAACCAATTCCTCAGCACTGCCAAGGCCACCACTAACCATGTCCTCAAGTGCCACATCTACATGCCTTTTATTTCCCTCCAGGGATGGTGACTCTACCCCTGCCTTGGGCAACCTGTGCCAGGGCTGATAAGCCTTTAATTGAAGGAAATTTTCCTGATATCCAACCCAAACCTTCCCTGGTGCAACTTGAGGCCATTTCCTCTCATCCTATTACTTGTTACTTGGGAGAAGAGACCAATTCCCACCTGACTACAACCTTTGGATGTGCTCCAGCACCTCAATATTTTTGTGTCATAAATTGCCCAAAACCAAACACAGAATTTGAGATGAATTCCCATCTGGAGTTGACTGGATCCAAAGTTGTGTGCAGAAATAGGAGGATGTGCTGTGGACAGCAAAAGGGGATTTACTACTGTTTTTTTGCTCACATCCTCCATTTATAGATAGGTATAATAAGTATATTCTCAGGGATGTCCTGTGCAGGTCCAAGAATTGGACTCAATGATCTTTGTAGGTCTCTTCCAACTCTGAATATTCTGTGAAGTACATCTAAAAAGAGGTTAGTTCTGGGAGACACAGCTCAGAGAGGGAAGATACTGGAAAGGCTCTGAGTGAGGACAGAAATTTTTCTCTAAGTATATAATTTAATAATTTATTTATTTGACAAACCACTTTTTATCCATATCAGTTGTTTCTCCTTTTAAATATCCTGAATTAAGATACATGTTGCTTTCCTTCCTTGCACCATTAGCAAATTTGCAGATGACACA